>NC_092635.1:11765248-12072123 GCF_039555335.1 Amphiura filiformis
ATGGTGCAGTGCCCACTTAGGCCTTTTTTTTTAAACAACGTAAAGTGCTTCTTTGTTGTGTTTAAAAGATTTCACCTTGTTTTGGTCACAAGTTAATTAAAAATTTACACATTTTGCTGCACTGGCTCATAGGCCTGAAAAGTGTAACATGTTCAACAACACATGTTGTATGGTATAATTTTGATGTTTCCATGCAAGGCCAAAAGTCAGTATCTGCACAAGATCATGGCCTGAGAAGGTGCAACATGTTTGACAACAAATGTGTCTTTTGATACATATATTTCCATGTGAGGCCAATTGTCAGTATCTGCACAAATCAAATGCAAGCTTCCTACTTATATTTATTTTCCTCACTTATGGTAAGAATATTCAAACCACATCTTATAAGGAATATTTTTCCATAACATCTATATAATTTTACACCCTGATGTGGCAGTGACTTCAGTGCATATTTCATTGAGCACGGCTTCAAATCGCTAGTGTTCGGTCAAAGCACTGGCATAGACATGCACATGCTTAAAGACGCTTTTAATAGATGCAAGCACAAAGCAGCTGTCTCAATGCATTGACGTCACTGCCACAAAAAGACAAAAAAATGGTAAATATGGAAAAATGAGTAAAAATATTGTGTGACTTTTGGCATTATTTTTATGGACGATTTGAATCATTTAATTTTGAAAGCACTTTTAAATCATGTATATCCATCATAAAGCTGCATGTGACTGATCCAAAAGCAACATTGAACATTAACTTCTGCATGACAATAATAACTTCGATAAGGGTTTGGAGAATTTGCCTCACAGAATATTTTTACATTTTTATTTTCTTTTTTGGGTTTTTTTTCTTTTTCTAATTATTTTTTTCTTTTTTTTCAATCTTTTTTTTTTTTTTTCTTCTTTTTTTTTTTTTTTTTCTTTTTTTTTTTTTTTTTTTTTTTTTTTTTTTTTTTTTTTTTTTTTTTTTTTTCTTTTTTTTTCTTTTTTTTTTTTTTTCTTCTTTTTTCTTTTTTCATTTTATTTTACATCGTATTCTGCATGCATATATATATTGACTACGCTAAAGTGCCAACAACTACACGATATCTTATCACCAGTAAACCATATCATTACCACAGTTTGAAGAATAATCTATCTTGTAGTATTTCTATGCAACAAAGACCATATTTTTGGTATACCTTTCAACAATCAATAACATTTTTCAATTATTTTTGAATGTGATGTTACTGTATCAAAATGAAGTTTAAAAATACCTAAATTCACAGTGCACAGCACTGTCTTGAGTGTGTTAACAAAGGAGATTAAAGTATGTATCATATAGGCCTACCCATACAATGCAGTCAGTTTCAAAAAGAGTAGGGTGTTTACCCCTAACTGTCACAATCACTCCCCTTTTGTTCACAGGGAGCCTTTAAGATTAGCATTTTTTATTAGGATACCCTTCTGCATAAGCAGAAAATCAAAATAAATTGTAGTAATGATTAAATTTTACAACCATCTGTTTGAAACACTACTGCATAATGAACTTCGAGCAAAAAGTGAATTAGATCCCTACTTCAGAAATTTGGATAAAAATAGAAGACTTTGCTAAGCTTTCCAATATTGAAGTGATCAATTTCACAGGGTTTGCCTAGATGGTAAACAGATCAATGAACATTTCTGAAATCCAAATGTTTTGATGATTCTTCAGAGAAAAAAACATTTTACTATAGAATTTGCCTCCCCCATCCTGACATACAATGCAACCCACTACTTTGTTATTACTGATGACTCTTCAAATTGGAAGATGAAATATCTAAAACGTGAGTGCGACCTGTAAAACATAATTTAACAATAATATACTTGTAAAAAGCTTTAAAATGTTTGTATTTGGGAAGCTGACCACAGTAAATCATTCAGTCAACAGGGTTACATATGTCTATCAATGAACATGCACACACATCACATGAAAAGACAGGTGACAGCTGGAAAGACCATTATAAGCTACCATGGATGCTGGGTAAATAGCCAGGAGTGGATTGCTCATTAGTATACCTGTGAAACCTGTGGCAAAGAGTGCTTCTCAACATGGAAGGCCTATGTTCTCAAGCAGCAGCCGGCCAGCACACCAAATCACTGCATGGTGGCACAGGGAGAGTCCAAAGGAGTAGTTGGCGCCAGGTCTGCACCCCTCAAGTTGAGGTCAAATTTTTGAGCTATGGTTATTGCATGGAGTACACTGAACTATGCCATTTCATGGAAATGAGATTTCGACTATACATGAAATTCATTCAGTTTTTACAAAAAAAACCACTGTCACCATCCAGGATTTGAACCTAGGACCACCAGTTTTGAATGAAGCTGGTGCTCTACCAACTGAGCTAATGGTTCAGTGATTTTATTTTTATTTTAAAAATCCAAATAAATTTTATATGTGCTAGAATCTCATTTCCATGAAATGGCATAGTTAAGTGTACTCCGTGCAACAACCATTTGACCTCAAGTTGTGGAGTGCAGACCTTAGAAGCACAAACTACTCCTTTAGACTCTCCTGTGCCTTCATGCAGTGGATCTGGTGTACTGCCAGGCTGCTGCTTGAGAACATAGGGTAGGAGGTAGGAGATATACAGAAAATGAAGCAATATTTCCAGAAAGTTATCTGACTCCACAACAAAGTTAACCATGGCACAACAAGGTAGATAGATAGGCTGGGAAAAAACCAAAAATGGACATTAGATGGAACAAACTCCAATAGTGCATCCAATTTGAAGGCAATGATCCTGTGTTGGTAGCTTCAAGGGTTCTAGCTTTGAAGCCAGGCCCTTATGCACTCTATTTCAAGAGACTTAGAGGTCATGTAGGAATAGCTTTTCTGGAGGATTTTATCATTTGCCTCTATGATCGGGTTGATCCCACGCCGATCCCACGTGAGCCTAAGGGCCCCAAATGTCAAAAAAAAAACAACAAAAGGGCCAGTCATTTTTTCAGAGCTCAGAGATTGTGCACAGATTGTATATACCTAATAATCATATTGTTATATAATATATATGAGCCCCATATGTTATTATGGGCCAAAACAAAGGGCCAGTCGTTACTTAGTAAATAGAGCAGCTACAAATGCCCTATGTTGCACTGATACCATACATTGTATGAGCATTATATCTTAGCATATGTACATGGACCACAGAAGTCAAACATAATTGGGCCCAGAGTCAAAAAATGTTAGAACAAAGGGCTGGCTGTTTCTCATAAATAAAGCATCTACAGCGCTCTAGTATACTTATTGCATGTGAGCATTATATGTCCTTGTATGTACATGAGCCACATAGGTCAAATATATGGGCCCCAAATATTAAAACAAATGGCCGGTCATTTATAAAAGTAGCTTTGGGGCTCAGTTTTGGTACACTGATAGCACTTGAGCATTATCAAATACAAAGCCCTCTAGTTTTTCCTCTTTTTTAAGAATTATAAGAGTCTGGAAGTATCCCAAGTAATGTTTCACATGAAATTAATGAATTAGTTATTTATAACTATAAAAATCATGAACTTGAAGCACTCATACTCAGAACATGTAATGATTTATAAGCATTCATGTAGCAACATCCAAATAAAAATTTACACTATATATTCTTCGACATTTAAAATCTTATAGCAATTATCAATTACCATTACTCCCAGGTTGGAAAAAGAACATTGTCATAATAATAATTAATAAAACGGTATTTATCCACGCTTTCTGAATACTCACATCCCTCAAAGTGTACCATGGGTCGATATGCTGCCAAGCTCTTAAGCTTAGGGCAGCGCAAGTTGACCTCACCTCCCCTCAAAACGAAAAGGCCTGCAACTTTTACATCAGGGTTTTACATTATATTTCAGGTATATTTCAGGTATATTATATATCCCATATTTAGGCACTATTTCATGCTTTTTTCACAAAGTTTACAGGCTAGCTTCTTGAGTGGCATCTCTGTGCAAATGTTGGTATTACTCAGTATTTTGCACCCAAGGCTGTAAATTAATTTACAAGAATTTGACAGTATATGACCAACCTGAATTATATTGACCTATTTCCCAAGTATGGGCCTAATTAAAATGTTTATTTCGCCAATTCTTAATGACAAGGGTTTTTTTTTTTTTTTTTTTTTGCAACAATGGGGCATGTAGAATCCCCATTGGATGGTGGTGTAAAGAGTAAAAAAGTCAATAAAAACAAAACAGATAATGTATGCTTTCAACATCGTAAGTGTAGATTGATTACAGGAAATAATTATCATAAATTATATTGGTCCTAAAATACAACACCTCAGTGCAGCTCTAAGGTGCCCCTAAGTCATCGATTTCAATTTCATTTCAATGGAAGGTGGTAGGTACTTGGATGGGGCCAACAGTTCAGCGATCAGGAAGATACCTCTCAAGTTAAACTCAAAGGTGGTGACCTGTGATACTACAACATCCGTTTCACAGGTCAATGATCTTTTACCGCCAGATGATCAGTAGCGCTGATAATGCATTTAGGATTGGATGTGAAAATTTCCCACTCAAAAATAATCCAGTTGACTAGATTATAGTTCATATATCATTATTGTTTACTACCTGGATGACTGATAATTACCGCTCTTTGATATTGTAAGCATTAGCGCTGGTGCTAACTATCGGCGTTATTAAGAGCCAATCCCTCGCCTCCTACCTAATGCCAATTATCGGTACCTAGTGCCAAATAGTGTGATGAAGTGTTTTAGCGCTTTATAACACCATGCAATTATCTGTACCTAGGGCTCATTAGTGTGATGTAGAGTTTTAGTGCTACTAACACTAATTATCGTTACCTATATGCTAATTAGTATGATGTAGCGTTTTAGTGGTAATAACACTAATTATCGTTACCTAGTGCTAATTAGCGTGATGTAGCATTTTAGCGCTAATAATGCTAATTATCGCTACCTAGCACTCTGCCACTAATTTGATCAATTGAAAATGCTCCGGTCAGTGGGCGCAATTAGCGCTTATAAAGCTAATCAGTGTAATGTAGCATTTTAGCGATAATACCAATCATTAGTGGTACCTAGCACTTTGATGTTGATTTGCCCTAGTAGCTTGATGTAGCTTTTTAAAAGCGCTAATAATACATGCTATTTAGAGCTGCACCGCTTTCTTCAACAGGCCTATGCTTAACTAAAAGGCCTGCAACTTTTACATCCGGTTTTACATGTCCAGATATTGCTTGTCTGGTACATCATCATTTTAGGCACTATTTCATGCTTTTTTCACAAAGTTTACAGGCTATCTTCTCTGTGTAAATGTTGGTATTACTCAGTATTTTGCACCCAAGACTGTAAATTAATTTACTACAATTTGACAGTATATGACTAACCTGAATTATATTGACCTATTTCCCAAGCTATAGGCCTAATTAAAATGTTTATTTCGCCAATTCTTAATGACTTTTTTTTTTTGCAACAATGTGGGGCATGTAGAATCACCATTGGATGGTGGTGTAAAAAGTATTTAAAATAAGTCAGCAAAAACAAAACAGATAATGTATTCTTTCAACATTTTAAGTGTAGATTGATTACAGGAAATAATTATCATAATTATATTGGTCCTAAAATACAGCATGTTCTTGAGAAGCAATTTTGAAATGTTGGGATAGCAATATTTCATGTTTATTCTCCATGCTTAAGATGTGAATAAGAAAATATTGTTATTTTGGGGGGTATTTTTAAGTCATAAAAAGTTCATATACAACAATGTCAGATGTGAAAATACCCACTGATCATCCAGGATTTGAACCTGGGACCTTCGGTTATCAAGCCGATGCTCTTCCAAATGAGCTAATGACCAGTGAATTTTTTCTTGTCATTGATGTACATGGTATTTTGGACCTAAAATATCCCAAAATAACAATACTTATTATAGCACATCAAAAGCATGGAGAATAAAAATGAAAAGATTGTGATCCCAACATTTCAAAATTTCTTTCCTAGGCAGTAGGCATGCATGATGAAGTCTAACGTACAACACCTGTTGCTCTACAGGTGTTCCTATTTAAAGATTATAAACTGTCCAAAAGCTGGAAATACAGGGGCATATGGAAAGAGCTTGACGATGAAATGTCTCCCAGGTTGGAAAAAAAGGCACCACTAGAAAATCTTGAAGCTTTAAACCACCCTCTACCTCTATGCACGTCGCTGGCTGCACTACGGCACTTACAGTTAGCAATCATTATGGTTTTACCAGACTGGCCAGACTGATTGTTTCTTTTCCCAATGTTCCGATAGCTGTTGATTTCATACTCTTTGTAACATTAATAGAATATTGGGATGTATTATAGAAAGACATAATTATTAATTATTTATCACATATTTAGGCACTATTTCCTGCTTTTTTCACAAAGTTTACGCCCCAGGTACTACTTGATATATGCGCTGTTTGTGCATGCATCCCACATGGTGTGATGACGCAATCGCCCTAAGTGATATATAGGCACGGTTTCGCTGGCCAGCGAAGCCCTTAAGACTTGTGGCAAAGTGTCACCGACCCAGTATGTGCTGGGCATACGAGGGGTCTCCTTTCTTTGTTTTCTCTCTTTATTCCTTCCTTCTTTCCCTTCCTGTCGCCAAAAAGCTCCTAGCAGGCTAGGGTTATTAAGGCCCCCAAAAGTTTTTTTCAAAAACCTGCATGGCGAGTGTGTGAAATTGGATTTGCGGCATAGACCTACCGCATAGATCACTGTTTGATTTTTTCAGTTACAGCAGCCACACATGTACTAACAGCACAAGGTGAATTGTATAATAGTTAACTATTTTTGGTAATTAAATGATTAAGGTAGGAGAAGCTTTTCTACACCATCCTAATTTCCATATATGCAAACTCTGTGTTGCGGAATAATGTACATAGGAGCAGTATTTTCTCCACTAAAACATTTTTGGCAAATTGTGAGTTTAGTAATCTGGTAAATAAAACTTGCCACTTAGTGTACATCTTAGGATGTAAACTAACAACTATCGTTATCCATTTGAAAAAATCATGGGCATTGTCTCTTTATGCCAAATTTTCCAGCACTAGGTAACATTGTGGAATGATGAAAAGAGAATTGCAGGATGGGACATTATGAAAGATTTGCAGAATTATGCTCAATATTTGGCTATACAAAACATCTTATAAGAATGATTTTAGTTTGGGTTCCTTTTTAAATCATTGCATTTACTTATTGTTTCTAAGGATTAATGTACATGTACACAGATGATCATCTCTTACACACACACAAGCGCCGCCATACAACGTTAGTTAGTGGTGTGCGTGACCAGTTAATCATCCATGCACAAGAATTTTGGGAAATTGCTGTATTCCGTAAATTAAATTGGGGGGGAGGGGCAATTAAGGTGTAAGTGCATGTTGGATACACAAGTATGCATATACAATTAGTCCATGATATTAATCATTTGATAATGATTTTAAATTATTCTTATGAGACCTTTTGTATTGAACTAAAGTAGAGGGCATTCATCGCCTCACTCCAGAATTTAAGTTACGTGTGTAAAATTATAATATTATTGGCATTTACAAATTTTCTGCTATAGATTAGGTACAAAGTTAATAATATAATAGTTTAAATTACAATCAATTTAAATTACTAATAAATATTTATAAGATCTTCATTCAATCAATTTTACAATTACATCATGAAGTACATGCCTTTATTAATCTTGAACATTTTCAAATAAATGGCACAAAGAGTTTCAACATTTCCATGGAAAATTATTCCCCATAGGGTTATGCAGGGGGCAAAATTTATTAAGTGCTATTATCACTTCTAATAACCGGGTCTAAATATTTTCATTTTGATGGGGTAGGACATGTGCTAAGATCTTCCTTTTCTTAATTTTAATTTTTGCATACATGCAGGTGTCATATGTTAGACTTAATCATGCAAAATAAAACTGACCTGAATGTTCTTGGTAAGTAAGTAATTTTTAAATGTTGGAATTGCAATCTTTCATTTTTCCATGTGGTTTTTGATGTAGATAAGTATTGTTATTTTTTGGGTATTTTAGGTCATAAAGTCCATATAACAATGTCAAACATGAAAATAAACCCCTGACAATCCAGGATTTTAACCTGGGACCTTCGGTTTTCCTACCAATGCTCAACCAAATGAGCAAATTGATCAGTGATTTTTTCTTGTCAAAAACTGATGGAATTTCATAACAATACTTATCTACATAAAAAAACCATGGAGAATAAAATTGTGAATTGTGATCTAAGGCCATTTAGGGGTAATGATCCCCTTTAAAAGGCTAATTATCATTTTAAATGTAAAGTAAAGTTACTTTAGCTGCATACGTTGCATAAACTTGTTGCCTACGTGGCTTTAGAGACAAAGGGATTGAAGCCCTAAGCTCTATTATTCGATAAGGCTAATTATCATTTGTTGCATTATATGGTTTGAGAAACAAAGGGATTAAAGCCCTAAGCTCTCATATTCAAAAGGCTAATTATCATTATTAAAACTTGCTTAACTTGACTTAACATGCTTCCACTTTTTTAATGGCTTCAAAATTAAAATTTTAATAGGACTCAACATTTTCATGGAACTGCAAGATTGTACTGTAATATGCAGTGCAACTACTTATGTTACCAGGTAACTTTTTAAAGATACTTGGCCTTAATAATAAAACACCAGTTATTAGATATACTTTGAATTGATAATAGGACTTGGTGAACTTTACCCCCTGCATAACCCTATGGGGAATACTTTTCAATGCATAATTAGAAACTCTGTCATTTATTTTTATCCCAAGTCTAATGTTTTAAAAAGTGACACCAATCCTACAGTCAATCAACAAACAACCAGTATTTCATAGAAAAAAAAAATAAAAAACAATACTGATATCCAGAATTTGATAACTTTTGCAGCCCTAGCTACGAATCACTAACACACTACTTTTCAGTTAAATTTTCAGGGCGGGTCCCTGTCAACTTTTTTTATGCAATATTATCTCTAATTTATAATATAATATTATTGTTGTATTCCTTTATAAACTGCATTTATATCTTGTATTGTCCTGTTGTTTAATATGCCTGCGGATGTTTGAGCCTGGTCATGTACCTTCTCAACCCTCCTGTCTGGCCTTAAATGTATTCTTTTCAATATATCTGTTTTTATGTGTATTATGAATAAACTTGAAATGATGAAAGAGTACCATAACATATTCTATGATACCCCACATACAAAGTCATAAATCAAGGATAACATTATTTTTATCAAAGTGAGGCATAACATTTATTTTCAAAGAACTCCCTAGCCTCCCCGATAATATCTAATGGTGCGTCCCTAAAACCCACGCCTATTCACATTTACCAATCAAAAGAAAATATAGTTTTGTAGTTTCCTGTATTTTTGTACAAGTTACTTTTCAATTGAGGGGCTCATTAACTCCACATTGAGAGTAGTTCTGCATGAGTGATCAATAACAATTGTGTTATTTAATTTGTTCCTATTTTGGGTAAGGGCTCATATTGAAATTCCCTTATACAGGAAGGTGTGCGCCATCCTGCAGCTTTCCTGTGCTAGCCTACTTCTTTTGTTAAAATCCTGTGTGATTATAACACTGCAATTAGCCACTTAAATTAGGAGCGCGTTTTCCTGGATAAGATTTTTATTCACATTTGTCAAGCTTGAAGTTCTGGTGTTTTTTATGGTCATCAAGTGTGGCTGCCCCGGCGCAGAATTTTTTTAATTTTTGTCACATGAACCCTGTTCACATTAGGAAATTTTCTTCTTTCGACGAACCTCGAACGAAGATTAAAAATTGTTTTTTCCTAATGTGTACGCACTTTTCTTCCTTCAACGAAGATTAAAATTGCTTCGTTCAACAAAGCTAAAATGTTGTTTCGACGAAGGAATACTTCATTCGACGAAGCTAATTTTGTAATGTGTACGCTCGTTTCATTCAACGAAGGAAAGTGAGCATGTGACAAAGTGACCTTCGCGGTTTTAATAATAACCGGGCATTAATAGCTTCGTTCGAGATTTGTTAATTTTCATGAAATGTGTACAGTGCAATGTCTTCATTCGGTCTTCGTTCAGCGTAATGTGTACGCATGCTTAATTAGTTAATCAAGATTAACTTATCTTCGTCGAATAAAGAAATTTTCTAATGTTTACAGGGTCCTAGTTGTTTTCCTATGAAAACATTGACGACCTATTTGGACAGCAAAACCGGGGGGGGGGGGTCTTATTGGAAATGAGGGTATGGTGATGTGCGGCAGATTCGGGTACATTTTCAGCCATTTAGACTTGGTTAGATTTTCATCCATTTTGGTTTATTGATGGCCAGAATTTCATGAAAATTTGAAAGGGTGTTTTTTCTTCAAAATTTTCTCAAAAAGTTCAAATTTTTCTTTACACAAATTTGCAAAATTTATAAAAATTGGTAGAATTTCGAGTCATTTGGTTTACGGGCGGGTACTTTTTTTTTTTTTTTTTGCTCATCCCTACCCAAACCAAAGTTGAGACCCCCCACCCCGGCAGCAACATTCCTGTAAATGTAGGTCTCAAATGTGGGATACCCACTAGATTCCAGCATCCTGATCAGGTACCCCTATCACATCCCTACCAAGCCTTTGACAGAAGCTCAGTTTGGCTCTGTCTGTGAGGCGAGGGCAAAGTGCCAGCCAAGCGCATCTATGCGAACCGCAAGTACATTAATGTGAGCCACAAGTCATCAACACAAGAGTATCCCGACAGTGTGAACTCAGTTCACATGTAGTTCAATTCGCCTGATGCTATCCTACTACACGGCTATCCCAGGTTAGGTTAGTCTATGAGTTTCCCATGTCTGTGACACGAGACGTATCTCTACCATTTTCAAGAACACACCTTTGCAGGATCAATCCTCCCTGGTTCTTGATATCGACCAAATAAGGTACTCTACCAGACAAATTGGGTTATTGGAAGAATACATCAGAATGCCTTGACATGGATACCGAATAATGATGATACATGATAATGATCCGACGATGAGAATCAGATGAGAACTATCATGATGATAAACCAAAATCAATAATGATATTTCCTTCACCACAGGCAACACTGGATTGGTGACAAATACCAGTGGCAGTAAGATTCATAACTGGCCTGACATAAATACAACCCACCCCACTTGTGGTAATCTTTGGGGCTGTGCAATAATTGTGAGCCTGTGGGGAATTGGGGAAGGGAAATAAATTTTGGCCAGCTAAAAGGGGGAAACATTTTTGGGCAAACCTGTTGGGGGGGCAAGCATTTTGCGCACACTGTTTGGAAATTGTAGCCCCAGGTCTCATAATTATTGCACAGCCCCTAATAGAACCCCATGAAGTTGATGAAAGAAAGAAATAATAGAACTAGAGCTACTATGGCTCACAAGCCACGAATCAGGTGATGGCTTCTGATTGACCTCATTAAACCTTTGACCTTGGGTAAACTCAGGTTGACTACTCATGCTCTCTCAAATCAATGATAATCCACAACCAGGCTTACTTTAACATTTGACCTTTTCTGACCTTTGACCTTTGTGGTTGCACACTCCCAAGTGTCTGGGATCATTTTCTGCAAATTACAGCCTGAGCAGAGCAACTTAAAATTTGACCTGACCTTTGACCTCAGTTGACCTTTATGGTTTCATACTCCCAAAATGTCAGGGATCATTCTGATTGACCTCATTAGACCTTTGACCTTGGGTAAACTCAGGTTGACTACTCATGCTCTCAAATCAAGGATAATCCACACCCAGGCTTACTTTAACATTTGACCTCATTCGATTTTCTGACCTTTGTTTTGACCTTGGATGACCTTTGTGGTTTCACACTCCCCAAGTGAAATTACAGCCTGAGCCGAGCAACTTAAAATTTTACGTGACCTTTGACCTCAGATGACCTTTATGGTTTCATACTCCCAAAAGTCACGGATCATTCTGATTGACCTCATTAGACCTTTGACCTTGGGTATACTCAGGTTGACTATTCATGCTCTCAAATCAAGGATAATCCACACCCAGGCTTACTTTAACATTTGACCTCATTTGACCTTTTCTGACCTTTGACCTTTGTGGTTCTGACACTTGAAAGTGAGTTTGACAAAAGAAGAAGTGATTCGAGGGTTTCCCAATATACAGGTGGTGCAATGCACCACCTACATAAAAATGGAGGAAAAGAAGATGCAGTAGCTGCAAAGGCAGCCAAAGAGAGGAGAAGAGAATGAAGCTATGTAAAACAAATTGGGGTTCTTCACATAATACCACTCGGGATTGTTCAAAAATACTTTGGGAAAGGAGTTTTCAACCTTGGGTTATCTCTTTTGTTCTCTATTAAAGTCCAGACCTAATATTTTTTTTTTCATAATTTTGATGTCTAGGCCTAATATATTTTTTTTTTATCATTTTGATGTCTAGGCCTAATGACTTTTTTTTTCATAATTTTGAATGTACACCATGCACTTATAGCATATTCATATAATTCATATATTTTGTTAAAACAATAAATTTAATTGTGTCCTCTATTAGGCCTGCCAGTTTCATTCTGCCAAATTTTTAACCTAGCCATTTAAATGTATTAGTAATAAACCAAACTAACTTGGGTCGGGAGGGAGGGATGGTAAACATTATTTTTATTTTTTACACAGCCTTGGGCCTAAGTTTTTCATTCAGCTACATTTTGAGGTTTGTAACTTTGCTGTTTATTAAAAATGTATTAGTAATAGTCATAAACCAACTTAACTAACATTGATCTTATTTAACTTTATATTTTTGATATCTAGGCCTAATAACTTTCTCTAAATTTCAATTTGCACCATGCACTTATATAATAGTGAGCCTGTAAACTAATGACTTGAAATCAATCCTTGTTTTTACATTAAAATCCGATTTTGTTTTATTACTATATATACTAGTCATTGATGTTAACAATACTGACTGAAAATACGACTTAGGCCTATATTAGCAATTTCCTGTAATTTGCTTGATAGGCCTATAATGCCCTAGATGATCCTATTTGAACAGTGCTTTCAGATTTTGTTTGTTAAACTATTTTCTGTTTGTTTCCCTTTCTTTTATTATGTTTTCTTTTCTTTTTTATTTATTATGTGTTTTATTTATTTATTTTTCATTTACCTGGAGGTCGGGGAGGGGATGGTAAACATTACTTTTTTTTTTTTTTTTTTACACAGCCTTGGGCCTAAGTTTTTCATTCAGCTACATTTTGAGGTTTGTAACTTTGCTGTTTATTAAAAATGTATTAGTAATAGTCATAAACCAACTTAAAGGCCCTTTCAGTGATTTCACAGGAACATAAAAAAAAATGGAAATTTGTCAGAGTTGCTTAGAAATAAAGAATAAGTCTACAGAATTTCATTAAACCATTTTTCCCTGAATACATCGACAAATTAGTCAAAAACAGAAGTTTTAGAAAGGTTTTCTACTTCAACTCAGATCGACTCGAGAAAATCGAGATTTTTAGTACAGTGCGCCACCAATCGACTGGAAAAACAGTGTTTCTAACACGGGGGAAGTAGAGTCTAAATTGATTTAAAACAGACGCTTAATTTTTGTAGCAGAAAACAAAATAAGCAATTAAAGGTCACCGAGGCAAACTAACGGTCAATTCAAATATGAAAAACAGTTAAAATTGTGTATTTTGTTTAAAATAGTAGCTACTGATGTAATAAGTAGTAGAAACAATACATACGCAACGTGTTGGTATGCGTGGAGAGTGAGCTTCTTTTCGATCTCGAGTCGGACTTTTGTACTGTCAGTATCAAAAGTCCAGAATCATGCAAATGCTTTATTTTGTCTAAAATACACGGCTTTCGACCGAACCACTAGCAGGCTATGTTAGCACATCTATGCCAATTACAAAGGTACCAAAATCTGAATTTTGATGATTTTTACGATCGTCCGGATGAGCAAATCACTGAATGGGCCTTTAACTAACTTTGATCTTATTTAACTTTATATTTTTGATGTCTAGGCCTAATAACTTTCTCTAATTTTCAATTTGCACCATGCACTTATATAATAGTGAGCCTGTAAACTAATGACTTGTAATCAATCCTTTTTTACATTAAAATCCGATTTTTTTTATTACTATATATACTAGTCATTAATGTTAACAATACTGACTGAAAATACGACTTGGGCCTATATTAGCAATTTCCTGTAATTTGCTTGATAGGCCTATAATGCCCTAGATGATCCTATTTGAACAGTGCTTTCAGATTTTGTTTGTTAAACTATTTTCTGTTTGTTTCCTTCTTTTATTATGTTTTCTTTCTTTTTTGTTTATTATGTTTTATTTATTTATTTTTTATTTACCTGATACTTTTGTAATTTTCAGTTTTTCATGTCTAGGCCTTCTCAGGGAGGGGGCCCGGGAAAGGGACCTGGGAAAGCAAAGTATTTCTGAACACTCCTCACTGCTCACTGAATTCAGTATGCATGGCTGCAACACAAGGCTATCAAGAACCTGCACAACATTAAATTATTAAATTGTTTCCTCTTGAGATATCCACTTTCCACCTGAGTGGAAGAAGTACCCAACTCCCAATGTTTTTACAAAAATGAGTTAGACCCAGCATTTTATTGCCAGCAGACTGTTCTTCCTTGTGTGTGAAAGATGAGCCAAAATCCACTTTTTAAATAGTCTTCCATGTACACTCAATCCTGGTTTTCATGGAAGAAAGGCCCAACTCCATGGAGTTGGGCACTTCTTCCACAAATATGTGTAAAATAGAATTTTGCTCATCCATGAAATCTGCTTCTCACTACAATAAACTTTCTTGCTAACATATTACATGCTTATACTTGTGCAATTAATGGATAATTTCCAAAATTCTGTAGCTATTTATAACACATCTGCTTGCGAACTGACACTTGCAGTATATTAGTGGAAGAAGGGCCCAACTCCAGCTCCTATTAAGACCTGTACAGTTGCCATGGAAACATAAATTATTTTGAATGTATGTAATACTGTATGTTCATGTATTAAAGGTCCCCTGAAGATGAAAACATTCCATCTATAAAACTTGTCCAAATATTAAGTTTTTTTTCTTAATATCTCAAAAACAGTTTTGATGGAGTTGAACTCTTCTTCCACTCAGGTATTCAATTATATTGATTTGGTTTAGGAATTCTAGTTGAAGCAATTAGATTTGTTGCAATATGTGTCTAACTTCCCATTATACCTACAAAAACAGTTGAAGAAATAAGTTTACCAAAATGTGGATCTTCTAAACTATATAGGTACATTAAGTAAAAGTAAACAAATTTAACGCCTGCCCACTAATTTTCCTCACCACAGACAGCATTGGCTTAGTGATAAATACCAATGGCAGTTGTTTCATAACTGGCCTGACTGGCAGACAAAGTCTTACCTTGTGGTAAAGTGAGAGCTAGGGGATGGGGGAGAGTAAAGTGAGCAAGGGGGTAGGGGAGAGTAAAGTGAGAGCGAGGCGGTAGGGGGAGAGTAAAGTGAGAGCGAGGGGTAGGGGTAAGGTAAAGTGAGAGAGTAGGGGTAAGGTGAATTGAGATGGTAGGGGGAAGGTAAAGTGAGAGCGAGGGATAGGGGGACAGTAAAGTGAGAACGAGGGGACAGTAAAATGGACATCCCCAGGCGACTACAAGCCCCCTACTCTACAAGCTGGGGCCCTACCCATATCTCGAGGGTTGTGGTCATCCCCAGGTGATCGTTCCATAACTACTTTACAAGCTGGGGCCCTACCCATATCTCGAGTGTTGTGGTCATCCCCAGGCGATCTCTCCATAACTATTCTTCAAACTGGGGCCCAACCCATATCTCGAGGGTTGTGGACATCCCCTACCATAGGAGGGACAGGACAGTTAAGTGAGAGCAATGGGGTGGGGGACAGTAAAGTGAGAGAGAGGTGGTAGGTGGAGAGTAAAGTAAGAGTGAGGGGGTAAGGGGACAGTAAAGTGAGAGCGAGGGGTAGGGGACAGTAAAGTGAGAGGGAGGGGTAGGGGACAGTAAAGTGAGAGGGAGGGGTAGGGGGTCAGTAATGTGAGGGCGAGGAGGTAGGGGGCCAGTAAAGTGAGAGCAATGGGGTGGGGGACAGTAAAGTGAGCGGGTAGGGGAGAGTAAAGCGAGAGTGAGGGGGTAGGGGAGAGTAAAGTGAGAGGGAGGGGTAGGGGACAGTTAAGTGAGAGCGAGGTGGTAGGGGGACAGTAAAGTGAGAGCGAAGGGGTAGGGCGAGAGTAAAGCGAGAGTGAGAGGGTAGGGGAGAGTAAAGTGAGAGTGAGGGGGTAGGGGGAAAGTAAAGTGAGAGTGAGGGGGTGGGGGACAGTAAAGTGAGAGCAAGGGGGTAGGGGGAAGGTAAAGTGAGATTGAGGGGTAGGGGGACAGTAAAGTGAGAGCAAGGTGGTATGGGTAAGGTAAAGTGAGAGCGAGGTGGTAGGGGACAGTAAAGTGAGAGCAAGGGGTGGGGGAGAATAAAGTGAGAGCGAGGGATAGGGGGACAATAAAGTGAGAGCAATGGGGTGGGGGAAAGTAAAATGAGGGGTAGGGGAGAGTAAAGCGAGAGTGAGGAGGTAGGGGGAGAGTAAAGTGAGAGTGAGGGGGTAGGGGAGAGTAAAGTGAGAGCGAGGGGGTAGGGGGACAGGCAAGTGAGATTGAGGAGGTAGAGGGACAGTAAAGTGAGAGCGAGGGGTAGGGGGACAGTAAAGTGAAAGCGAGGTGGTAGGGGGACGGTAAAGTGAGAGTGAGGGGTAGGGGGACAGTAAAGTGAGAGCAAGGGGGTAGGGGGACAGTAAAGTGAGAGCGAGGTGGTATGGGTAAGTAAAGTGAGAGCGAGGTGGTAGGGGGACAGTAAAGTGAGGGTGAGGGGGTGGGGGAAGTAAAGTGAGAGCGAGGGATAGGGGACAGTAAAGTGAGAACAAGGGGGTATAGGGAATTTTTTTATTTTGTTTATAAGGAGAGATGTTCGTTTTTATGGTTAAGGGTTTTCCATCGTCACCCGATTCGACTCGACTATTGCGCCTCTTTTCAACGCGTGCGTACTCCGCGTCTTGCTCGTCGTGTTGCAGACATCGCAGAGAACGATGCGTGTTGTGCGTGTCAATGCTATTTTTAGCCAGCGATAACCAGGGCCACAAAATAAAGAAAACAATGTTTGCTGAGCGCAAGAAAGGTGGCCGCTTAAATATAACATGTAGGCCTACAAACCAAATCTTGCCAGCGTGCTTCCACTGATAACGGACCTGGACCCCTCCCTCCAAAGTAGGCTTACGACAGTAGGGTCCAATAGATGGTATGAAGTTATAGGCCTACCCAACAAACACAGAATCAAGTTTTTTTTTAAACATTAGGCCTAAACGAGTGTTGGATAAATTGGCTAATTCGTTTTAATAATATTTTGGCCTAAATGTTGGGTAACCACTACCGGTATATTATAGGCCTATTATTAAAGGTAATACATTTGTAGAATGTTTCATAATGAAACGCACCACACGACAAGTTTATAATCCATTTATATCTTTAAAGCATTTTGTGTTATGGGTAAAGACTAAGGCCTACTACGTGCACTGAATTCATAATGCATGCGATATAGACAACACCATCAAAACTATTCAATTTCAAAAAAATGTGTCATACATTTACAAAAAATAATATCATAGCCTAATAGGCCAAACGTTTTTCTACAGCTATAGGCAACCCCGTGTTTAACTTTGCTTTAATTGAACTTCTATGTGATATGAATCCACCTCGAGATAATTCCGTATTATATAGTTTTTGTGACCAAAAAAGTTTTCCTCTCGGTAAACGGCACTAAGCATGCTAAGTAGGTCTATGCCTATAATAATTGTAGGCCTATTATAGTCAAACACTTCCGCCATGGTGTCAAACGCTTAGCTTTAACATGTTTAATAAGTCCTCTTTTTGGTCGATCGAGTCGGGTGAAAGCTGAAAAGTCCTCACTTTGTGTAACTTGATAACTCTTTGGTCCAATATCTTTGCAGATTGCAGAATGGGAGTCTTTCTCACACCCGTTTTTGACCAAAATACACCAAATTAGTAAGAATATTAAGGCATGAAGTCTTAATAATCGACATCTTTAGAATAATTGTTCCTATTAATTATGGTAACTTTTTAGGTAACTTTTTTTACAGTGAAAACTTTCCTGCCTAAACAGACAACTCCTTTTTTTTTTGTGGCCATATATGTAACGAACGCTTATCCGCATCAGATCGCATGTTATACCAGCGCCAGTATAACAAGGTCCGTACCCCAATTCTTTTTGCACGATTTACAGAGCTTTTTCTTTTTCCTAACATATATAAAATTTTAAAAAAATTTTATCGATACAATTTTTTTATACAATGCAAAAGGTGGCATATTTTGGGTAAATTGCTGATTTTGCCATTGAAGTGTACAGAGATTTTTGGAAATGTACACCTCTTTTAAAACGGCTGTAGCTCAAAAGTTAGGTCCGGCACCCCATGTTTGTTTTTTTCCTGATTTAATATTTAAACATATTAATGTACAAAATATGTCAATTTTAAAAAAATTGGTCGTTAAGTTTAGTTACGACGGTAAACCCTTAATATTAAAAACCATGTGATTTGTGCTTGATAATTTTTTTTCTAACATAAACTCCTCAACAAAGTTTTTTCAAGCATCTGTATCTCAAATTATTTGTGACATATTCATATCATGTTGGATATCAATGGATAGCTACATTATCCTCCCCTTTACAATGGCACCCCATTTGAAACAATAACATTCTTCACGGCTGAATACACACCTTGTGAATGTAGTAGGGTCTCAAAAAGAATTTGCCAAATGGACCATTCTGTGCAGTAAGCTGCAATCCCATATCTTCACAATCCGTGACCTAATGCAATCCTCCAAGATGACACCGCTCGCCCCACATAGCCACGGTAATCAACGACTACCTACAGAATATGGGAGTAGAGACAAAATGGTCTGCCATCAGGCAAGACCCGGGGCCAGACCTTAACCCGATTGAACACTTGTGGGACCAGCTTGATCGTGCTGTGTGTGCCAGAGAAGCCCATATGTAACCACATTGAATGACCTACGACGAATCCTTTTTGAAGAATGGAATGCCATTCCACAGTAACGTCCCACGTGTAACCAGGTCGGTGAGCAGCATGAGGTGACTATTGTGGATTTTCCACCCGCTATTGAGGTTAGTCGCTAGCATTGTTTGAACACAGAATAATTGGCAAACTCAGCCGTAAAACAATGTTATTGTTTCAAATGAGGTGTCATTGTTTCAAATTAGGTGTCATTGTAACGGGGGGGAGTATTTTGGGTTTTTGTCAATTTTCTATAAGTGTAACGTCGGACGCATCACATACTGATCTATCTCAAAAACACGCATTTAGAGAATCATAATTGAAAATCTTAGTATTAAGTTAACCTTTCTATAATTTAATTAGACTATGGATTTTAATGAAAATGGTTTTAAATTAAAGCATATACTTAACAAATTTATTTAAGTGGAATTTTGAATTATATTTATGTATGCAGTATTGCTTAAAACTACACTAAAGTTGTAGTTCTGTATGTGAAATAGTTAATTTCCGATAGCGTATTTAAAATTCGCTTCATACTGGTCTATCTTGGGGGCTATCTCGATTTCGCGAACAATGATATGACTTTAGACGCATCACATACTGTTCTATCTTGAGATAGACCAGTATGTAATGGACTTTCAATACGATATCGGGAAATTAACGATTTCACATACAGAACTACAACTTAAGTGTAGTTTTAAGCAATATTACAAACGTAAATATAGTTAAAGATTCCACTTAAATAAATCTGCTAAGTATATGCTTTAATTTAAAACCACTTTCATGAAAATCCGTAGTCTAATTAAATTATAGAAAACTTAATACGAAAATTTTCAATTGCGATTTTCTAGAAATGCGTGTTTTTTTTCAAGATAGATCAGTATGTGAAAATACGTATTTTGAAAAATTCATAGATAGTTTAAATTAAACATTTTATAACTAATTATCTAGGAAAAATTGAGGTCTGTAATTTGTTGTATTTGAAGAGCTCCGTAAAAAAGAACTATATACCAATTTTCTCAAAAAAGTCAAAAATTCAAGATAGACCAGTATGTGATGCACCCGACGGTATGTATCTGACTTTCTGAGAAATTGGAGAGCCTGTGAAATCACTGAATGATTAACCCTATTCGAAGTGGTTAAGTGATGAGGGCTGTGCAATAATTATGAGCCCTGGAAGAGGTAAAATTGGGGGGGGCAAGCAATTTTTGGCTGACATTTACATCAGGAACCTTGCCACCTTTTTTAATAGAACGCTCTACAGAGGCTTAGGAAAACACTACAGAAATATACATATACAAATAAATATGCAAAATTTCACATCAAATATCTAGACCATGTAAAGTTTGGGAACCGAAATATTTGACATGTGCAAATCGGGGGAACAACTAATTATTACACAGCCCATAACATTTTGCACTTAACTTTCATTGTCCTGATCATGCTCCAAATACTGCTTCCACTGAAAGTGATGATGATCTGTAATGATACAAAGAAACCCAACATTAGAAGTCATGAAAGTCATAATCAATAATAACTGTATTCAATATAACTAGAGACATGGGTGCCTCTCTGGGTGTTTTAACCCTAACCCTATAATTAAAGACAGAGATAAAAAAGAATTTATCGCGTCTGGCGTCATCTGTCAATCAAATTTGAGCACGGTTTGCTAAACTCGGCGGTACAACCGGGCGCCTTAATGTTAATTTTGCACCTTAAAATATGCAAACCATCTCAAAAGTTAGGTCTTTATAGTAGGAAACTTTCTTTGGCGAAGGCATCATGTCAACAATGCCTAGAACAGCTGCTTTTTGCCTTGTAAAGTATGTAATTTTTCGCCATTTGCTGCTATTCCTTTTCTCCGATCAGCACCAGATAGATCGGTCTTCCTTTTCTGGCGCTGATTAACCTGTGTAAACCAATCAAGGATCGTAATTGACAGTGACATCAGACGCGATAAATTCTTTTATCTCTGTCTTTAATTATACCAGTGGTTTTATTGCTATCGGAAGGGAAAAAAGAAATGAAAAGGAGAGAAGATGAGGAGAAAAGTCACTTGGCAACCCCAGGATTCGAACCTGGGACCCCTCGCAAGCCATGCAGAAGATCCCCAGCATGTAGCCACACAGGTGACGTTGGCCCGGTTAACGATTCCCTGGGTATATATGACTTGGGCTGATTGCGTCACGTGGAATGCATGCACGCAGAGTGGTTTTAATAGTGAGCTTTAGTGAGATCTATAGTTGGGTTAGGGTTAAGGAGGCCTAAGTCTAGGAAAAAACATGCATATTGATGCTTTAAACACTTGACCACTGTTGGCACCCAAAAATTGAGCCTCCTACATAATCATCTATTTGGCATAATATTGGGGGATGGAAGTTGGTGTACAATCCACGAGGTGGAGTATTAGAGCCTGTCAGTGTAAAGTCATATGACTGTGTCAATGCATAACAGCTGTGTGGCAAGCTGCTCCATGCGTGTGGTGTCCAACGCATGAACATGCATATCATTCATTCCCCCCAGTTCCTAAGCTTATGTCATTTGTGCTCACAAGATGGTAAAATGATGACGGCCTTTATAAGGAGCATCTGGAGATTTGAACATCTATTCGCTTCCACAATATAACATTCCTGAAAACAAAGATGTGCAAATATATCAATTTTCAAGCTCATCATTATTGATGTGCTTTCACCTGGCCTCAATTCTCATACCCCTGAATATTTTTTAGTAGAAAGTAGAAAGAAGTTGGAGACTTCTTAACATGTCCTCAGTAAAACAAGTTTGCAGGATAATCATAATGCTTAGTATTCAAGTGGTGGATTTACAGGCTAAAAAGTAGCATCACTCCCCATGACATAATTCATTTAGCTATAACTAACTAAGCAATCAACTCTTTGACTTCACCCAGGGATGTAATAGTAACCTCATTTACCTCATAAAGTTGTGTTTAGTAGTGATTGTTTTTGCTGAACCATGCTTAAATATGAGTGTATCTTACTTACTACCTTCCTTACTATTACAGACTGACTAACCTTTTGGTTACGGTTCGCTATCTCTAAAGACCGCTATCTATCTCTAAGGTTCGCTATCCCTAAGGTTCGTTATCACTAATTACGAAAAAGGTCCACTATACCTAAGATTCGATATCACTAATTTTGAAAAAGGTTCGGTATTCCTAAGGTTCGATATCACTAATTTTAAATAAGGTTCGCCATCTCTAATTTTAAATAAGATCCGCTATCACTAATTTATTGTTCGCTATCTCTAAGGTTCGCTATCAATAATTTAAAATAAGGTCCGCTATCTCTAATTTTAACAATCCCGGTATCCCTAAGGTTCGCTATCTCTAATTTCAAATAAGGTCTGCTATCTCTAAGGTTCGCTATCTCTATGGTTCGCTATCACTAATTTCAAATAAGGTTCGCTATCTCTAATCCAAATTATTGATAGCGAACCTTAGAGATAGCGAACCTCAATTAATTAGGGATAGCGAACCCTAAACAAGATTAGTGATAGCGAACCTTAGGTATACCGGACCTTTATTGCAATTAGTGATAACGAACCTTAGAGATAGCGAACCTTCAATAAATTAGTGATAGCGGACCTTATTCAAAATTAGTGATAGCGAACCTTTTTTTAAATTAGTGATAGCGAACCTTATTTAAAATTAGTGATATCGAACCTTAGAACTAGCGAACCTTATTCTAAATTAGTGATATCGAACCTTAGAAGTAGCAGACCTTTTTTAGGTATAGCGAACCCTTTTCTCTATTAGAGATAGCGGGATTCTGATCTCCATAGACTTTACACGTTAGTGATAGCGAACCTTAGAGATAGCGAACCTTAGAGATAGCGAACCTTAGAGATAGCGGTCCTTAGAGATAGCGGGATGTCACCAGCCTCTTGGTCTAAAATGGGCATATCTCAAAATGCCACAAAGGTATCGAAGGTCGTAAAAGATAATCCGATAACAATAGCTTGACAACAGCTATCAATAATCCATTTCGAGTCCCTTCATACATGGTCCCTGGTTTAAAGTACTTGCTTTAGTTTCCAAAATAAATTCTGTCAATAATTATATTTTGTCGTTGGACATGGAATAAGGCAGTGTGAAGAATATTTTCACATGACCGTATTTAAGAGAGATCGAGTAATACCATAGTCTATGGCACAGTTCCCGGGGTACTGCTATATGTATGGTGTTTGTCTGTCGTTTGGGATAATGGATAGCTTTACTGATTTAAGGTGGGTGAGCTGGTAGTAGCTTGGTACTGGTCTAAATCTAAATAAGTAAAATAAATCTCTGGTAATTTACCGGGTAATTAATACCGTAATTCACCGTAACATTTGGTAAGATAAAAGACACCAAAGGAAAGGAAGTTTTCAAGCCATAAAGCAGTCTTAAGGTTATTAACTATTATAAACTGTTGTGATTTGGTAGTTCACAGCATCTTACGAACGGTGAGCTTTGGCAAAAACTGCATTGCTCAATTCATAGCGAGCATGTAGAAGAATTAAAATATCACAAATATACTTTTATAGGTTCTGCGGTTCTTGAGTTATGTTGTAAAGAGGGCTGAAACAACAACACTTTTGTAAAACGTACATTTATCTTATTAATCAACAATAAATTAAGCAAGTTTGCAAAGTATACGATTTGTAGAATGAACATTTGCAAAACATCAAGGTATTATTTTTCAATAATATATTGATCTAGATAATGAAAATCGATTTTTAGGTTGCCTGACCAACAATACCTCGTCTACCCTTAAAGTGATGAAATATAATAACAACAAACAACAAGTAACTTAACCAAGAGAGCATGGAAATATTCAAATTACAAAGAATTATTGTTAAAATGTGAACAAACCACAATAAATTAAGGCAGCCAAGTATCACATTTAACCAATCTTTAGCAAAATATACATACATCTATGTAATAATGAGATGCATCTTTGGAATAATGTTATAACAGCTGTGATATGGAAATAGAAATCAATTATAAAATAGAGCATAAAATACCTGAACATAATGTGGGTAAATTATCACACACAAAACTGATGAAAGAGATATTTGATGGATATGTACTTGCCTGCTTGTAAAAAAAAAAAATACAATGTAGCTGATTGAGCTGGATTCCATTAATTGATATTAAAGCCCAATTGCGTGCTCCTCTATGAATGTCGGGCATAGATGTTAATTTGGGTTTCAATCCTCTCAATATTGGTATCCTTCACTGAAGAAGATTTCTCCTTCACATTTGACACCACAGTGCTATTGGTATAGAATAACAACAGAGCAGAGCTGGGCCAACAGTTCTTGTTTCTGATGACTACTGATATCACATCAGCAACAACAAAAAACTGAATAAGTTATGGGGCATAAGAAAGAACCTGATTGGATGGATCTAAAGAAAGAAGAAAGGGTAGTATTAGCAGCTTGTTGCTATTATATAACATCATAACAAACTAAACTAGAAAGATGGTAAGAACATTAGCAAGGCTTTTTATTCAGTCAAGTGCCCATCTAAGTGAGCCAGAACTTTAGAGTGGGGATGAGATGATAGCACCTTCACACCCTGATGCACATCTAGAATTCTGTTTCTGAGACAGATTTTAACTGAAACAATCCAAGAATGGAAATGTTGAGCCCTCCCCACCAAGTCAAAGAAACTGGGGAGGGTGAGAACTGAGGGCATGAGTCCATAATGCTATATGTTAGTTGTTTGCGGGTAGTAAGTGAATGTTCAAAATTACTTTGGTGGGCAAATTTGATTTTTTTTTTGTGTGTGTACAAAATATTTTAACCCCCCACCCACCTTTGCAAACCAGGATTTTTTTATTCCCCCATGTTTGGTCCAAACCCTCACCTCCCTCCAGATTGGTGTAGCCTATATAGTGCAGAGTTTCCAGCCTGCACAGTGGATTAATGAATTTGCTTCTGCCCGAACAGCCAAAGAACCGGACAGCCAAAGATCCAGACAGGCAAAAAATGAAAGAAATAACCAGGCAACCATTTGAATGATAACATAAGAAGAAATTCAAATTAAAAATTGAAAAAGTAATAGGCCTATGATTAATACAAGATGAACCTTTCATTTTGTGACAATTTATATGAATGAGCATTCTCAGTGGTAAAAGTATAAACAGCGAACTTCGCAGCATGGTCACTGAGTAGGCGAGTCACGCGCTCGGTTGCTCCACTATTTCTGTTCATTTTACCCATTCCCCTCGGATTTGAGAGCTACTTTTCCAAGATGAATAATAACCAAGGTTCAGGGAAGCAGAAGAGACCAGGAACACCTGGAGGAGCTCAAGGGAACAACAAGAAAAAGCAGGCTAAAAAACTGGACTTTGCGTCGACAACGCAGGAGTTAAGCTTAAGCAGCCATGCTAATTCCAAGTCACAAGCAGACGGCGGCGCGCTGTGCATGAACAACAACCACAATGGTTTACAGCATACGAGCAAAGGTTGGAGGATCGTTTTAAATCTTTGTATTTGAAGATCAAGCTGGAAGTTAGTGAAGCCCTGGATTTTCACAATGAAGCATGTGATTCCAAAGTGAAGGAGTTGCAATCAGAGATAGATAAGTGTTGGGACAAAATAGATGATTTAGAAAACCGTGCTCGTCGTAATAACATTGTGCTGTTTAATATCCCAGAAGGTTCTGAAGCAAATCCAAGCAACTGCATTGACTTTGTGAACAATTTGATCACAGAATTCATCGACCCTAATATTCCAGAAGGATCAGTTGATATTCAGCGAGCGCATCGTACGCGAACTGGACCTCCTAGACCAGGTCAGATCAAGCCCAGACCCATTCATGTATATTTCAACCAATTTTCTCAGAAAGAAATGGTTCGCAAGGCAGCAATTCCAGCTTTCAAAGCAACAAAGTATAAGAACTGCAAACTCTTTGTGGCTGAGGACATAAGCAAGCGTCTCCAGAATAAGAGAAAGGAAATGTTACCTACCTTCAAGAAGCTTCGTGAGGAGGGCAAAAGACCCTTCTTTTCCTACCCGCCATCCTGAAATATTGGGAAAACGGCGCTGTCAAAGTCTTCAAGATCACACCAGATGTGAATCCTTTCAGTCGTCAGAATACCCCATTGAGGTCTCAGCAACCAGCACTTTAGTCTAACTTTCAAATTCAAGAACTTGAACTTTCTTCAGTGACATTTGGTTGCATATTTGCTTTCATCCAAATATCTTCATTTTGGCAAAACACTTTCATTATCCAGCTTCAGTTTTAAGCGGACATTTTGTGTCTTCTTGCCAGTAAAAAAAAAAAAAAATATGTATGAAATTGAAGTTTAAAAGTTTAAAATTCAAGTCCAACTCTTAAAAAATTATTAGGCCATTTTCTTTGGACTTGAACCATTTTGTGAAAAAGGACACTTATATGACGTTATTAAGTACTGTTTCTCATGTTTGTTCCCTTTATGGGAATTTAGGTGGCACAAACATTGATGTACTCAAGCCAATTGAGCTTTTTATTATCTCTTCACGTGCTGCAATGTTTCTATCTTCTGCATGTTTGCTGTTTGTTCTCAAAAGAATCGATCCTATTCCTTTCCGAGGGAATTATGGAGGCATTATATCAATAGACTTTTAATTGACTTTGAACTTTATGCCTCAAACTTTGCATTTTTAATGTGGAGTAGCCACATGCCACTCCTTTTGATCCGTGATACCTGTCGGTTGGAACTGTGATAAAACTTGAGGTTCCACCCCATGATGTGGTTTTCTGTGACAATTTTGTATTTGTGTTTGTTTTTGTTTGTGTGTGTGGTGGTCTGTTTTAGTGTTTTGTTTTCATGTTTCATGTTGTGCTCATATTTCATGTCTTGTTTTTATTATCTTGATCTTGCCATGATATTTAAATCTTTAATGATCTTTTGTAACTTGTTTCTTTTTATATTCCCCAGATATGGCTTTAAAGTTTAGTACTTTTAATTGCAGAGGGCTTCAAGATAATTTTAAACGTAAGAAAATTTTCAGTTATTTTCATAAACGTAATGATGATATTATTTTTCTACAGGAGACCCACTCTTCCGTGAATGATGAAAACTGGTGGTCTACCCAATGGGGCGGTCACTCATGGCTGTGCAGCTTTGCTTCTAACAGTAGAGGTGTTGGGATTTTAATCAAGTCTTCTGTTTCTGTGACTACAAATGCGGTTATTAAAGATCCTGATGGTAGATACTTAATTCTTGATGTTTTGTTAAATGGTTTACATTTAATTTTAGTAAATGTTTATGCTCCCAATAAGGATGACCCTGATTTTTTTCCTGATCTTTTTTCATTACTTGATAATATGGATTCTTCTAGTTTTCTTGTTGCCGGTGATTTAAACATTGCTTTAGGTCCCTGGATTATCAAGGTTCTCTCACAAATCATTCTAATATTAATTCAAGAAATGCTCTTGAAGCTTTAATGGATGAATTTAATCTAGTCGATATTTGGAGGTCTGAACACCTCAACACCAGGAGTTATACCAGGCACCAGAAACACCCTGTTGTGCTTTCCAGACTTGATTACATTCTTGCTTCCAGTAACTTGGCAAACAATGTTAAATCATCTAATATCATTTCTGGTGTTAGCTCTGATCACTCGATTGTTACAGCTAAAATTTCAACTGATGTCCATGCAAGAGGAAAGGGCTATTGGAAATGTAACTGCTATTATTTGAGACATGACTCAGATTTTGTTGATTTTATTAAATCAAAAATTACTGAGTTTAAAAATATCCATAGTCAATCTCCTGCAAACCCAAACATCATTTGGGACAGTTTGAAATGTGTCATTACAGGCCATTGTATTGAATATACCAGCAGAAAGAAAAAGGAACGAAATCAAGTAAAGTCTAATCTTCTAAAAGAAATTGACAAAGTGAGAAAGGACATTTCTGAATTTTCTAATATCAATAATGATGTTAGTCTTGATGTCTTGGTTGAACGACTTAGTTCTCTGGAAAGTGATTTAAATAATATTATTGATCAAGAGACTGCTGGGCTAGTTGTCAGATCTAGATTAAAGTGGGTTGAGCATGGTGAAAAGAGTACCAGATATTTCTGCAATCTTGAGAAGCGCTCCTCAGAGAAAAAGGTCATCCGGAATCTTATGAAGGAAAACGGTACCATTCAAACTGATCCTGTTAACATTTTGAAAGACCTTCATGGTTTTTATGATGATCTTTATACTTCTCGCTCTACTACAGCATCAGACCAAGCTGCAAGTACTTTTCTTGATCAGCTTGAAATTCCTCAGCTGTCTGAAGAAAGTAAAGAGAATTTGAATAGACCTGTTACAAAAGCTGAACTGCTTTTGAATTTGAAATCTTTGTGCCATAACAAAGCACCAGGTTTAGATGGCCTCCCAGTGGAGTTTTACATCGTCTTTTTTAATGATATTGCTGATATGTTAATTGCATCTTTTAATTTTTCTTTTGAACAAGGCCTTTTGTCTCTTTCCCAAAGAAATGGTGTTGTTACTTTGCTTCCTAAAAAGGACCGTGATCCTATTTTTGTTAAAAATTACCGTCCTATTTCCTTATTGACGACTGATTATAAGCTTATTGCAAAGACCATGGCTAATCGTCTCAAACTTGTTCTTCAGGATCTTATTCATGATGATCAAACTGGTTTCATGAAGGGTAGGAATATTGGTTGTAACATTCGTAACATTATTGATTTGATTGAATATTCCGATATGAATAATATTCCAGGGTCTATTGTCTTGTTAGATATAGAAAAGGCTTTCGACAGCGTTGAACACAGTTTCTTATTTCAGGTTTTAAGTCGGTTTAATCTTGGGGATAATTTTATTCAGTGGGTCAAAACTTTTTATATTTTTTTGAAAAGTTATGTTATCAATAATGGTTTTCTCAGCAATCCTATTGACATGTCTCGTGGAATTTTTCAAGGCTGTCCTATTTCACCCTTTTTGTTCCTTTTTGCCATTGAAATTTTGGCTATCGCAGTAAACAAAAAAAAAAAAATAAAAGGTCTTAAAGTGGGTAACATAGAAAAGAAGATTAATTTGCTGGCTGATGATACCACTTGTTTCTTACAAGGGATTTGGAATCTTTCCAAATTCTCTTCAACATCCTTGATAAATTTGCTTCCTTTTCAGGTTGCAAAATCAATATGTCAAAATCTGAGGCCATTCATATTGGCAGCTTAAAAGGTTCTGATTTCCATCCCTTTGAAGATATTGGGCTGAAGTGGAAGACAAACACCTTTAAAACCTTAGGTGTTAATTTTTCTCTTAATACACATGCTCTTTTTGAGCTCAACTTTACCCCCTAAACTTCATCAAATTGAGCAAACACTCAATTGCTGGAGGAGTAGATATTTATCTCTCTTGGGCAAAGTTACAGTTGTAAAATCCCTGTTGTTACCCCAGCTCTTGTATCTCTTTTCTGTTCTTTGTATAAACATTCCAAAAAGTTTTTTCAAGAAACTGAATAGTATGTTTTATAAATTCATTTGGAATGGAGGGAATGACAGAGTTAAGAGGGATGTCATGTGTAATGATTATGATAATGGTAGTCTTCGGATGATTGACCTTCTTGTGTTCTCACAGGCTCAAAAATTTGTGTGGGTTAAGCAGCTGCTTGATCCTAATTATTCTAGTTTTTGGAAATCCCTTGAACTTTCTGTTTTATCTTCTTTTTATCCAGATTATACTGTCTTGTTGAAGACAGATGCTCCAGATTGTGTTTTAAATACCCTGTCAAATTGTCAGCTAATTGAGACTATCAAATTATGGTATTTATACAAATGCAAGATGAAGGAAAAATTAAACTGGTCTGATTTCCATATCCAGGACCCAATTTGGTGGAACAAAGATGTTCGGTTAAAAACAAAAAGTTTTTCTTTTACCCTACTTGGGATGAAAAAGGGATCCATTGCATTTCAGATCTTTATATGGGTCACAATTTAGTTAAAACCTTTGAAGATTTGGTTTTAGAATTTGATATTTCCATTAAAGACAGGAGAAAATACAATTATTTAATGAATGGGATTTATTTGGATTGGTTCCAGAACCCTAAGAACATTCAAGAAAACATTTTTGATACTATTTCTGCTTCGCTTTTAGATGCAGAGAAGGTTTCAAAACATGCCTACTCAACTCTTAGGAACCAAGCCACTGTTGAAGCTGAAAACAAATGGGTTGATTGTCTCGATGTGTTTGATGAAATTGAATGGAACTGTGTGCATAGTAGCAATTTTAAATGTACTATTGAAACCCAGTTACGCTCTTTTTATTTTAAAGTTTTTCATAGGGCAATTTGTACAAATAATTTTCTTCACAGAATTGGTAGGGTGGATTCACCCAATTGTTACTTTTATAATGAATTGCCCGAAACAATTTTGCATTTATTTTGTGAATGCAAGAATGTGTCTCCCATGTGGGATGAACTATGTTTTTATATCAACAGTGTCACTGGGGATTCTTTTACATTTTCCAAATTTGATAAAATGTTTGGTATCAGGGATACCTCAGAACATGACCTTTGTATTAATTTCCTTTTTCTGTGCCTTAAATTTTACATTCATAAGTGCAGATTTAAACAGACTAACCTTAGTTTCAATGCCTTTCTGAATATGGTCAAATTGAAGCAGAAAATTGAGTATAAAATTGCTGAAAGTAAAGGTAAACTGCGGCTCCATTTCAAAAAATGGACCATTGATCTTGAAGCATCTTAAATTGTTGTCCTTTTCTTCAATTATTTTCAAACTGATTATGGCAGGATCAAGATGGGTGTAACCAAGTAATGTGTGCACTTGTTTGACACAAGACTGGTGCTTGTGTTTTGTTTGTAAGAGTGAACGTTCTCTTTGTCCATCGTCTTTGTCTCTTTTGTGATTGTCCTTTGTACCTGTTCTTAAAATTTTGACTATAATATTATATTTTAATTCATGATCGTTGGGAACTGGTGGCCCATTTTGTATGTTTTTTTTTTTTTTTTCCAGTTCCAACAACAGAGAATAAAAACTTAAAAAAAAAAAAAAAAAAAAAAAAAAAAAAAAAAAAAAAAAAAAAAAAAAAAAAAAGTATAAACAGCAATACTGTTCAATTCATGAACCTTGTTACAGTGATACCCAATTTGAACTTTTGTCCACGTTGTGTATCAGGATATCGTCAGTAGATAAAAGCATGCACATGATGTAATTTGACTTATCTTCAGTAGATGGTATAATATACTGCGCAGGGTTCGCAGGTTTTTGCCGCAGGTGGAAAAAAACACGGTTTTAACCGCGGTTTTAACCACTTGGCAAAAACAGTTTTTGCCAGTTTTTGCCGGCAAAAATGGCAAAAACTAAAAAAGTGATTTATAGTTCAGTTTTTTCATTTCAAAACAAATTATTGAGTTACAAAAATAAGTTCCAGAGTGTAACAAGGCCAGATTTTGTAATTATAAGCAATATATTAAGAAATTAAAGGCATGCGGTTTCATTGCTCAAGTGCATTTAATCGAAATGTGGCATGTATCAAATTCAAAACATTTTCATTTTAAGGACTTGAGGAGACAAAAAACATGTTGAATGATTCGTTAAAAGTTGTGTGTTACTGTTTATGAGCTTTCTGTGTCACTTTTTAATATTTGAGTGACTATATGTGAGTTTTTGCCAGTTTTTGCCAGTTTTGCCGGTTTAAACCAGGCAAAAACTGGCAAAAACAGTTTTTGCCAGGTTTTTGCCTCTTTGCTGGCAAAAACAGGTTTTTGCCGGCAAAAACCGAACCCTGATACTGCGCCAGCATCCACTACTCAAAGACTCATCCACTACCATCCCATCCATTTTGACACGATATTGGATAGGCAAAAGACAAAATGCAATCTTTTATTCTCATTCTTATTCAGTTTTAGTGGATAGAATTTTTGCTAAACCATAAAAGGGTATCAGCCTATATTAGTGCATGTTACTTACTACCAACCTTTTTTAAATGCCACAAAGGTTTGAACCCCCAAGTGGTGTCAAATGAAAGAGGAAGAAGTAAAGAATATAATAAAATTATTTTCCCACCCAGGGGTGGCACTCATAGTAAGCCCTGGGTCAATATTCATATGGTCCTTTTCATATCTCAAAATACCAAAAAAGTATGTACCCCCAAGTGGTGTCAAATGAAAGAGAACAGAGTAAAAATTATAATAGAAATACTTTCCCCACCAGGGTCACACTCCTCATAAGACCTGGACCAATATTCATATTTTGGTTCGAATGCCAAGAATATATGGTCAATTCCAAGCAACCTCGCCCAAATTGTCAAAATTTAAAAATCAAGTCAAGTATGTGATTTTGGTCTCATATTGTAGCTAAAAAGCTATATTTTCTGAAAACGTACTTTTTAGGAGGAAATGGTGTCCATTGTTAGAAAAACATCCTAATTTGCATAAATTTGCATATTCTTGACTGGTAAAATCAGCAAAACTAAAAACACAGCAACTGCTCTGTACTGTAAAATTTTGGAAACAAATTATGCATGTGAATATAAAGTTTATAAGTAGCTCAAAATATAAACACCAGAAATTTTCAAATTTTATAACGTGTAGCTTCGTCAGCATTGTTTGAGTACCAATTTTACGATTAAAAGCATCATTCCGCAACGCAAAAGTATCATTTATTACCACTGCAATTTTACAATAAGGTTGATTTTCATTGAAACTAGAATGCAAAGCAAATTTATTCATCCCTATCCAATGACCCAAAATTAATTTTCAAAAAGTCTAATTTATGCGGCGTAACGACCAATTAAAGTTGCATCATTCCAACGTTGCGAATGATGCATAATTCATAATGTGCCCGTTTGAAAAAAAATATTCACAATTTTGGGTTAGAACTTTCTGAAATGCATTGCACAGAATTATCTTTACAGTAATTGATGTTTCAGCATTGCCTGAACCATTGTAAGTGACATAACTCCACAAAACCCCCTGCATCATTCCGCAATGCCATAAGGATTCATGGATTGCAAGGATTGTTTCTTTAAATTTACGATAAAATAAAAACAGTGATGATTATTTCTTGATAGATGGTGATAGTTGTTATGTTACATCCTATGGCTAACACCCAGTGCTAAATTTCACTTCCAAGAATTTTAGACTAGCAAAATGTTGACATAATTTTAGTTTCAAAATGTGACCATGCAACACAAGTTATCTGATTCAAAAAAATCGGTGATAAATATTTTTGGATAAATATTGATATTTGTCAGCTAACATAAGTAGCCAAGTATATAAAACACAATTTACTCAAATTTATTGATCTATTTATTTTATTTTCAAACATGGACTGCTTTTCATTTTCTATGGGATTTTACACACAGCATCATTCCATAACGCGCTCCTTGCATCATTCCATAGCGTGACCTAGTGTCGGAAAATTTGGCATAAAGAGACGATGCCCAAATTTTTTAAATCGATACTGACAATTGTCAGTTTACATCCTAAGCTTTAGATTAAGTGGCAAATTTAATATCTCAGATTACTAAACTCACAGAGTTTGTCAAAAATGTTTTAGTGCAAAAAATACTGGTCCCGTGCGCATCATTCCATAACGCTTGAACTTTGCATATGCAAATTAGGATATTAGGTGGTTTGGAAAAGTTTCTCCTACCTTAATCATTCACTAACCAAAAATACTTTAACATTATGCTATTCACCTTGTGCTGTTAATACATATTTGGCTGCTGCATCAAAAAGAACTTCGTACAAAGGCAGTTTGCATCATTCCGCAACGCTTGGAATTGCCCATATGCAAGAATGTATTAGTCCCAAACAAAAATGTTTGGTAGACTCATAACCGGTGCGATCTTACCTTTCCGATGTTGATTAAGATACTTCTTGCATCGATCCCGAGATGCGGAAAAACCAATAGTCATTTTGTCCCACATAAATGAATAAATAACAAAAACCCCGATCCCCGGTGGACTCACCCAAAAGGTGACGTCACACCATATGATCGCCCCTTATCCGACTTGGGATCCCGGACCAAACTTGTAGGGGGTGGCCGGGGTCCGGGATAATCAACATCGGAAAGGTAAGATCGCACGTTATGAGTCTACCAAACATTTTTGTTTGGGACTAGACTCAGTACACCGTCGATCTTACCGCTTCGATGTTGATTAAGATACTTCTTGCATCAACATCTGAAAGATCGATCTAGCAAGTAACCGACGGATGGAGGTACAAGATTGGTCAGCATCTGATCAGGGATCGGGAGCGGTAACGATGGTTTTCGCGAGGTCAGAAATATTTTCCCCAACGGTCGGAAAACAAAAAGACCACGCGATCACAGACATAAACCTCCTTACTTAATAAGTTTGGTGGTTAAGAATAGCGACACTGGTTCTTACCATGCTGAGTATTCTGTATAGTCTGAAAACCTGGTACCCGTACACCACCGTCTTATGATCGCCCGAACAATGTCCCGGTAAACCTCCCGCCCCGTCTCTGATTACTAACGTAAACGGAAGTATCGTAGAGAAGGGCGAAGGTGGCTTCCGGGACACCGCCTGCTAGATCTCCTCAAGGGACAACCGAACGGTATACCCAAGATGATGAGATAGCTCAGTGTCGAGTGGGTGCGTGGGACGCTTGAAACCTTCGCGATCCCCGGACCCCACCAACACCTGGACCAGCCATTGCGACAGCGGCTGGACCGAAAGGCTCTGTAAGGGTGATGAATGCGGTCGTGAGTCCTCGCAAGGCTTGTGTTCGGAAGAAATAGTGCTGCAGCGCCTTATCGGACACCCCAGCCTATCTTTGGCTTCAGCGAACCTTGCCCAACCCTGGGGATTGGAGAGGGACGAATGTCGGTATGCACCGCGCCCTCGTAGTCACGAGAACAGAGCGCCCGAAACAGTGTCGCTCCAGTGTTTGTGAACACGGAAGCTAACCTCGAGACCGTGTGCAACTCAGCACCGCCGTCCCGAAGCCAACGCCAAACCGGAAAGCCATCTTGAGAGTTACGTATTTAAGCGTCGCTTTTGACGGAAGGTCAAAAGGGTGACCCTTAAAGTAATCTAAGACTGTGTTGGGATCCCTTAGGAGGATCACTTTCCTTGTTGGTAGACACTCGTTGAACATACCGTCGAGGCGTAGACTAATAAGGTAACCATCGGTTATGATAGTCGACCCGCCTCGAAACCTCGGTGAATGGAGAGGACAGCTGACTTATAGCTGGCCCCAGTGGCCCGCTGAAGTCTTGCTTGGAACTTTTCTGTCAGAAACTCCGAACTAGCAGCACAGAGGTTCTAGCGGAGAGCTATTTGTCTCATTGCACCAAGCGTAGTATGGAGCCAGACTCTGGCTATACGTGCGGAGGGTAGACTTCCGTCTAGCCCCGGCGATGAGAAAAACAGCTTCTGATGAAAAGTATCCCTCCGCTGCTGCGTTCCTGGTAAGGGCCATGCAGCTAACTGCAGGTGCTCTAGTGATAGACTGGTACCTCCGCTCCGGGCATCCGGAGTAGATCTGGTACTGGGAGTGCCAGCGCCTTGCCGCTAGCAGAATGACAATGCAGTCTTCCCACCGGATCTTGGCCACCACCCTCCTGAGTAGTGAGCTCGGCGGGACTGCCTCAGCTGTAATCCCTCCCCAGTCTAGGGACAGAGCGCCCACGGTGACTGCTTGGGGTCCGCGACCCTTGAGCAGTACACGGCAGTGGATGATTGCGATGAGATGCGAACAGATCTTTCGAGGGGTGGTACATCCCCTTGAAGATGGTCTGAGAGACCTGCGGAGCAATGGCCCATTCTGCTGGTCCCGACACCCTTCCTCGTGACAGATTGTGCGCGAGGATGCTGGTGACGCCCGCGATGTGTATCGCTCTCATCGTAATCTGCCTGAACTTGCACCACCCTATCAGGTGTCGTGCATGCAGGCTCAATCGTGGTGGCCCGGAGTCCCCTTGTCTGTTGGGGTAGGCTACATGGTTGTGTTATCCGTCAGGACAACGGTATGTGATTCCACGATCACCTCCTCGTGAGCGAGGGAGGTTGATGTGAAACTCTGTCTCTATGGCCCCCATAGGCCCGAGACGGAGTCTCCGTGGATGTGGACCCCCCAGTCCCGTTTTGACGCTATGGTCGTCACTACGTGACATACCGGGGGTGCAGGAAACCTGACACCCTGGGTCAAATTGGGCTGATGGGTCCACCACCAGAGTTCCTCTCGCGCGATCTCCGACAACGGAACCGCGAGGGATATTGGGTGACGACTGGGCCTGCAAGCAGGCTAGAAGGTGTAGTTGGGTAAGCCTAACGTAGAAACAGCAGTACAGTACGAGGTCTACCATACTGGCCATTAGGCCTACCACCTTCATCCATGCCACAGCGGGTTTTGCCCGAGACTCGCCAAGAGTCAGGCACACCGCACCATGTTCGCCACCCGCTCGGGTGAGAGCACCGCCGAACCCCTCCGTGAGGGTGATCTGGGCCCCTACAAATAGTGGTGACTGCGTCGGGACCACGCTGGACTTTTTTGAGCTGATCAAAAAAATCCAGGGGCCCGCACCCTACGGACTATCAACCCCATGAGACCCGTAGTCTTCAGTGGAGTGCGTCCGTATATGAGCCAAACGTCCAGGTAGCAACTGATGTTGACCCCCCTGTGCTTCAGGTACGCCGCCACCGCTCTGACCAAGAGTGTTAAACACCCTGGGAGAGATGGACAGGCCGGATGGCCGGTATCAAAACTGGTAATTTTGATCCTGTACCTAGAAGCGCAGATGCCTCCGATCTTGAGAGGCGATTGGCATATGCAGATAGGCGTCCGAGAGATCTAGCGATGTTGTTCCCATGCCCCTGATGGGGCAGGCTAGCACCGAGGCGAGAGTCCCCATTCTGAACCTCTTGGGCCTGAAGAACGTGTTCAACAGCCTGCGGTTCCGGATGGGGCTCCGTCGCCGCTGTCTTCCTTGGAGCCAATGGCTCCAAGATCACCCGAACGGGGGGTAGACCGGGACAATCGCCCGCTTCGTGAGAAGCTGTGTGATCCCTGTCAGTAGTGCCCGACGCTGGGGGCCGTCTGACGGCACTACTGTGGACCTCTGAAATGTGCAGATTTAATGTGGGGAGACTGGGTTGCCAGTCTGTAACCCCCACTCACCACTGACCATACCCAGGCACTCAAAGAGATGGTTTCCCACCTCTGGGTGAAAGCCATAAGCGGTCGTCCACTGGGAGATCCCCCAGTGGAAAAACCGCTGAGCCCCCCAGGAATGCTCTGCCTAGCTTCCCTTGGAAGAGCGTTGCTCTTCTTCGGGGCTAGCCAGCTGTTCCTGTGCTACCCTTGCGCCTCCCAGAAATGGGTGCTACAGAGGTAGTGGGCTCGGGTACTGTTGGTGGTGCACGGCCTGCTGAAGTCGGAGCTCCTACCCATGGTAAGGGCAGTTTCCGACTTCTTCAGAGTGCTCCGTTGGTAGCTTCTTTGCACGGTCCTCCACCGTGGCGCAGAAGCATCCAAAGAGAAAAAGGACCCTGCCTTTCCATCGCGTTGAGCGATTGGAGTGGCAGGCCCCCACCCCCGGCGCTGAGTGGACACCCTATGGGCTAGGCCCATGGAGCCCTCGTTGAGGCTCGCTGTTAGCACCGCTAATAGGCGCACCTCGCGGAAGAGCTCAGCTGCTGTCTCAGCGTGATACGCTTGACGACATCTGGGTCCCTCTCGGATCCCCTCAGGTAGGTCCCGTGGTCCTCCCTGCTTACATCGCAGAGGAAGCGTGCAAGCACGCAGCGCCATAGCTCTACTGAGCTCGACAGCCCCACGATATCTACCCGTGAGGTTTGCCGGGAATGAGAGTGCAGGCGCCCCTGTGAGGAAGCAGCAGCTGAGCATCCTACTGAAAGGATCCCCCGGGCCTCCTCCATGGACTCCCCCTTAGGGGGTGTCCGGAGGAAGATCAGTGCTGTTGCTCCCCTCGCGGGGCAGCGGGGGAAGGAGATTGTAGTGATGTCACTACCGGACTCAGCTTCCGACTCCTTTCCCTCGCCCACAGTATCCGTATCATGCTCCGATGATGACGGTAACTGAGGACGGGCATCTGAAAGCGGGTAAGAAGGCATAACCACTGTGTGGCTCGCCGACTACCTGCCAGCAGAAGAGGGAGTACTCCCGCAAGACCCTGAGGTATCCGCCATGGCACCACTGGGTCCGCATGCTCTCGCAGCCGTCGTCCTAGCGCTAGCAGCACGGGCCTACCTGATCAAGATCTGGGTTAGCCCCATGCCGGCTGGCCTGGTCAACAGCTGATGTTGGTACTGCGTGGCCATCGCTAGGCGACACTTGCCACGGTGCTAGGCCGTGGAAGAAACACCCTGCGGCGGGTACCACGGGACATACCCAGCCGGCAGCTGACCCTGAAAGGATCCGCCACCAGGGTAACCCCATGGTACTGCAGTACCAGCACCGCCTCCCCTTGTTGCCACAGAGACTGTGGCGACTAGGGCGGGTGCTGCGGTACCGGTGCGGTATCAGCGTGGTACCCTTGAGGGTTCCCAACTGTGGACCGCTGTACCCTCGCCACACTGCGTTCCCTGTTTGGGGATCAAGCTGTGTGCTGGCGTGGTACCGGCGCGGTACTAGCATGGGTACCCGTGAGGGTTCCCGGCTGTGTACCGCTGTATGCGTGGTTCCAGCGTAGGTGCCCGTGAGGGCTCCCGGCTGTGTACCACTGTACCCATGCCTCACTGCGGTCCCCGCAAGGGGATCAAGCCGTGTGTATGGGGACCCCGCTATACCGGCTGTCCCTTGGCTAGAGGGAGCTTGCCTAGTCCCACGGGTAGCTGAGCGTGCATACCCCGATCAATCACCTCGCCACCTGAATAGGCAGCGCCAATCAATGGAGCTATGCCCTGTTGATTTGACAGTGATCGATCAAGAGAGGGTAATTGACCCATTGACGATAATGGATCACCCACGCTCCGCTGGCTCTCGAGGACATAAGTGGGTTGTTGATCAGCTAGGCTGTTCAAGCTACTTACTGTACCCTCTAGAGCTTCGCCCAAGGTCGCTGTGTGTGGCGGACCACTCACGGCAGCTATGGGCGGGTGCATAGCGGCTACCACTGAAGTCAAGCCGTAGCTCGTCTTTGTAGCTGCCACCGAATGCACCTGGGTCGCTGTCCCGTGAGAGACTGCGAGCCCAACCCCTGAATAATCGCCAGCCAGTCCCTGTGGACAGCCAGCAGCTATTCTAGGGCCCAGGGTATCACTCGGCGGTCCCGCCATGGAACGCTGCCGTGTGACAACCCCAGTTGGTTCTGCTAAGACTACACCCACAGCGTTAGCAGCGGTATCGCTCTGCTGAACCCATGCATGCTAGGGTTCAACCCAGGCAAGCCCGGGTACCCTTGCATGCTGCCCGTCGCTGGCTACTACTGTGGCTGTTTGAGCCCGTAGATATGCCTGCAACAGACGGGTGTCCTCCTGCTAAAAACCCGTGAGGATTTTTGGCTAGAGGACTGGTATCCTCCTGCTACAAAACCCGCTAGGGTTTTCGCTGGTGGTTACCGCTCTGCTGCCTGCTACTTTGCTCCGACGTATAGTCAGTGCTTTCGCTGGCTGCTGAGCCTTTGGACGCGCTTAGCAGTCCCGAAGGAACCGCCTGCTTGTCCGGGGACCGGAGCCCCTTAAGCAGACCTGCCATGACCCATAGGGGCTGTCACAGCAGAATCTACCGTGTCGACTGGTATCCTCCTGCTGCAAAACCCGCTAGGGTTTTCGCTGGTGGTTACCGCTCTGCTGCCTGCTACTTTGCTCCGGCGTATAGTCAGTGCTTTCGCTGGCTGCTGAGCCTTTGGACGCCTTAGCAGTCCCGAAGGAACCGCCTGCCGAGTCCGGGGACCGGAGCCCCTTAAGCAGACCTGCCATGACCCATAGGGGCTGTCACAGCAGAATCCACCGTATCGACCTTACCAGTGCCCTTGGTAGATTTCTTCTTCGTCTTATGGCGATGATGGAGTCTATCCCAATCGCAAGCTGGAACTCGGAGAGTCCTAAGCAAAAGAAAGACATCTAGAAGATCGTGAGCACTCCCTGTGGGTGAAACAGAGCGGTGTGGGTCCCGCTCCGTCACCAGGGAAGGGCAAGCCCGACAGGGCCGAGGCGAAGCGAGGAGAAAGGGAGGGGGCACTACCCCCCCAACACGCGACTCAAGCCCAGTACGCAAACCTGAGCACGGAGGCTGGTCGCTAACGTTAGTGGTAAAGTAAGGACTGGCTAACTTTATTACTAAAATGTCAGACGGGTCCCTACCAATCCCCACCATATGAATATCTGATTAACTCGTCTTATCGGACGGTAATGAAGACATAACGATAGAGTAATCACCCTAACATAGCAACAATAACCTACCGTACATGAAATACAATGTGTATGTACAAACATCTATTGTAACTTACAGGCTGCAATGGTTGTTTTACGTGGGAAACAAAATGAATGGCGCAACGAAGCGGCCATTTTGAATTGCTCGTGTGTCCCGTGATACAAACGGAGGCACGATATGTAGCTAAGTTTTGGATCGTTTTTGTCACTTTTTCGCCAGAAAATGCCGTCAAAACTATCCTCAGCCGAACAATACCGGTTTGGTTTTACCTAAGGTGTGAAACTACAACCGTATATCTCTCGCCTTGGTCGAGAAATTGATACACAGTGCTATGAACAATCGATAGGCACGTCTGTGTCAGTCGGAGACCAAGGAGGATAAGGATTTATCATATGGTGTGACGTCACCTTTTGGGTGAGTCCACCGGGGATCGGGGTTTTGTTATTTATTCATTTATGTGGGACAAAATGACTATTGGTTTTTCCGCATCTCGGGATCGATGCAAGAAGTATCTTAATCAACATCGAAACGGTAAGATCGACCGGTGTACTGAGTCTAAAATTATTTTTCCCACTGGGGGTGACATTCTTCATAAGACCCAGGTCAATATTTCTATTTTGGGTCCTTTTCCATTATGATACCCGAGTAGTGTCAAATGAAAGAGAAAAAAGTAAAGAATAGAATAAACATAAATTTCTTACCGGGGTGACACTCCTCGTTAGACCTGGTTTTATATTCATATTGTGGGTCCTTTTCATATCTTGAAATGTCAAGAAGGTATGACCCCCCCCCCAAGTAGGGGTGAAATGACAAAGATAAAAAGTACAGAATATATTCAAAATAATTTCCCCACCGGGGGTGCTAATCCTCATTAGACTCTGGTAAATATTCCTATTTTGGGTCTCTATCTCAAAATGCCAAGGTGTGACCCCCGGGTGACAGTGGTATACCACAATCTGCCCAAGCCACATGGTTCATTCAGCTACGGTGCGGTAACTGCTCTAGTTAAAAGTAAAACTGCTTTTTTGCAACAAAAATAAAGTTACTTTTGTAAGGACATCCCTGTTGTTTTAAATGAACGAAACCATCATAAACATCTACGCCAGCAAACCACGTTCTTAGTTCGCGAATGCACTATTGCGTGATCATTGAGGATCAACAAGCGCCGATGTTGCCCGGTCGTGTGTGTGCTGTCTTATATCACTATCCATTATTGTGTGACATTATACACCCAAAAACCAATCAAATCATGTGAATTCAAGCCACACCCACTGAATAAGAAATGTACATAAACATTCACACTTTTCACAGTATTTTAAATATTAGCTATATTCGGTAGCCATGGTAGCAGCATTTACAAACTAATATGATATGAGATAGCAATATATTTACACAATGTATACATGAGATATCAGAGTGTTCAGCAACTTCACACTATGGGCTATTCCAATTGAAATCCATACACCCCTATGGAAAAAGTGACCTTAATCTCCCACTCAAGGAGCATGAATATGGGATTACCTGACTGGATGACTCCATTTGAAGTTCACCCTCTGTATGGGAGATTAAAGTCATAATCTTTCATAGGGGAATATGGATTTCAACTGGAATGGCCAATGCAATATGATTTATCAACAGCAGATGGTCTTGAGAACAAAGTTATTAAATCATTTCTCATCTTGCTGCATGTATTATTTCCAATGATTAGAGACATGACTTACCATCTATTTAATCATCCCATGTGAGCGGTACTGCAATGGAGTCCATCTCATGTAAGATAGTGCTGGATTGTTACCAATGCCACTTCCTGATGTCCCAGTCACAAGTCCACCATGTCCTTGTCCGAGTCTTTAATGTAAAAATATCAAGAACAGGGTTTTTACCAATTGATCATAATTTCAAACCCATCAAATCCTTCCATTAACGAAGTTTGGCCTTAAAACCATATTGTAACATTTCCTGAGGAGGACACCCTCAATATTTTTCAAAATTCAGTTTTTACACAATTGTTACGGTATGTACTTAAGTAAACTAACATACCCTGCAAAAATCAAGACTTTAGGTGTTGTAGTTTTGACAAAATCCGATATTTTGAATAAAATGACTGAATAAGACGTTTAATTTTTACGATCAAATTCTGTGACGCGATGTTCAGAACACTGTACGTATAGTACATGGCGGATGGTGATATATGAGTTGACATAAAAATAGCAATTTTCTTTATAATATTGCCTCATTTAATTGAGCCAAACAAGGTCATCTGATAGTGAAAACTAACATTTTGTGGAAAATAACTACAATTCTATTTCTTATGGAAATGTTACAATATGGCTTTCATCAATTAAGACATAAAATAATCAGTAAAATCTATTATAAATTACTGAAACTGGCGAATTGGTGAGGCTAAAAACTTTTGCAGTTTACATTAATTCGGGAAACAGACTTTTGCGATGTGAAGAACAAGGTTGTGCGCACTTCAATAAAACATCAAATTTTGTTTTTGTTTATTAGGGTTAAGGGGGTCAAATTAAGTTTTAAATTAGTTCCAAAAGCATTGAAAATGCCTTTCAGCCTAAAATATCAATGCCATTTTTTCACTCGCACACTCAATTTTGTCTCATGCTCCGGTCCCTGCATCAACTATTACAAGACATAGTAGAAACTCATTAACATGTATTGTTTATTCAACTAATTTGTCAACATTAGCACTGATGTATTCTGTGTTCAACAGTGTCTGTTTTTATGGAGAACCTATAGTCAACAGTATAGAGTGTTTGTTTATTGAATTAGTTTGTAAGTGAAGCTTTTGAGTTGAAGGACAAATGGGTGACTTTTTAACAATTTCCCTGAGACTTCCCATAGGAACAGATCATGGTCAAGAAAAAAAAATATCATGTATCAGATGCTATTTCCCGTTGGATGCCCCATTCCTTTTTAAAAGAAGTTTTATTTGGAAGCAAATCACCTAATGTGTTTCAGGAACACTGCATGTCAAATTATTTTGTTGAAGTTTTCTATACAGATGCTAGATGCCTTGTCACTAAAGTAAACAGATTACAATACATTGTGGTCTTGCTAGATTTTGTCACGGAATCTCATATCCCAGCTTTATGAACACCAATTTAATTAGTTTGTAAAAGATAATATACATTGGATATGTTTTATATACACACATTGCTTGGTTATTACAAGAGTCAATAAATATTTAATTAACTATAGAGAATGGACTTAATTTTGTGCAGTGTAGTTATTTTCTGAAGTAAATCGCCTATGAATAGGTTTCTATACAGATATGCCTAATCACTAAGTAAATAAATTATAGCTAATTATACTGACCAATCAGTTATGTGTATTATCAGCATGTGATGACTGTAAGCCAATTGCAAACATGTTTAATAAAAAGGCTACAAAATTCCTACACTGAGCAGTCTCACTCAGGATTAAATGTGCTAAATAGTAATTGACATGGGTAGCAGGATTAGATCAAGGCACACAAACGAGGGTATGAGATATTAGGAATTATTTCCTAGCCTCATAACCACAGGGTTGGTGGGTTACAACAGCTATTCGAGACACAGGGTATCTAAGGGATAAACTGTGCATATGAGATGTGGGTGCAAGTGGTATTAACGTTCACTGGCGTGAACAAAGAGGCTAACGGAATTATTTTTACAGGGTTGAAAGTGCATATTATTTGGCAATAAAATGAGACCACAAGCATGACAATAACTTCTTGCTTGGCAGAGGTATCATCATTTAATTTGAGTCGAATTTGGGAAAATGTAACATCGCCACCTTTTTTGGATGGCGAGTTCAAGACGCACGACCATAAAAACACATTTGGACAATTTGTACAATCACTAGTTTAGTTTGGTAAACAATTAAGGGATCTAGAATGAGCGTTTATGGCGTTTGACAGTATTCTTTGTGGGACATGAGAGCACCTCAGACGTGTCGAATTGCATTCTGAATACTGAAGCATGGACGTTTTCTGATATCAAATAATTTTCATTTTTGAAATTCACGATATAATACAAATTTTATGACAAATTATTAAAATTTGATATTTTTCAAATTTTGATATATAACAGTCCTCGAATAAATTTTATAAATCTAATGATATATTCTTAAAGTGTATGTAGCTGGGAGGAAAAGCCGATTTATCAATTGAAAATTTTGACCTTTTATATTGAAGATATGGATTTTTTCCCAAAAGACCTATTTTTTTGGTGTTTTGGGAAAAAAATCCATATCTTCAATACTGAAAGGTCAAAATTTTCAATTGATCGTCGGCTTTTCATCCCACCTACATACACTTTAAGTATAAATCATCAGATTTATAAAGTTTACTTCAAGTTCTGTTAACTATCAAAAATATCAATTTTTAATGATTTGCCATAAAATGTGTATTACATTGCTAATTTCAAAAAATAAAAATTATTTGATATCAGGACATTCTTCGTATTCAGAATGCAATTCGATATGTCTGATGTGCTCTAATGTCCCACAATAAATACTGTCCAAACGTTCATACCCCTTCCCTTAACAGATCAACATTTTGTTGTGATCTTCAAGTCTATAATGAAAACAACATTTGTCGCTTCAAACACATAAATACGAGGAAGTATATCTTAAAAGTAAAACACAAAATAATAGATAAATTAAGATCAGGTGGCGACCTTAATAAAAAGTTTCTAAATTTAGAAATGTTGTCACTTTGCAGAACATTTTAAGTCCTACAATAATCATCTTTAAAAATGACATATCCAAAGAACAAAACTAATAGAACAAACTTTCAAATATCAAAAACATAACAATGCATAATCAAATTCTGCTGATTGCTGTTAATTAAATAAATTGGTTGTGTATACGATTAGATCAATATTTTTAATGATCCTAACCAAAAACAATCATAAACAAGGCTCATTTTGGTGAGACCTAAACAGCCAAACAAAATAATATTTTCATGATCAATACACAGATCAAAAACAAGTCCTATCATTGGACAAAATCAAAACAAAGATGCATAAACCGCAATCTTAAAACAAAGTCCCTTATATTAGGCAAGATCAAAAGATCTAAAACATATCATAAACATAGGCATCTAAAATTGTCTTTGCAACAATTAAATCACAATCATGGAAAATTAAGTAACTTCAATTAAGAAACATGGTATACATGAGCACTTATGTTAAAATTCCTATGCGAGCCTATTTGTCTTACTCTACAAATAATATCTTAAAACTACAAAATTTCATGGGATGGTATTCTCATACCGGTTACACATGCAATTTACAATGTAATCTCTATGGGAAAGTCATTTATGTTACTGTGTGTTTTTTACAAAGCCTTTTCAGAAAATCTGTGTACTTTGGATTTTAAGCAGAACTTTACCCACCAGGACTTTGCCCCTAACACACACTGTCAATCATACTTGTTTATCAATCCAATTTAACAGATAGTTTAAATTTTGTGCCAGTGCAAAAGTGCCGCAAATTCCACAGATTGTTGTGTACGATGTAGTGAATGGTAATGGCATGTGCCAGGAGTACTTAAACCATAGTGAGATCTGGACGACCAATCACAAGCCAGATCCATTACATCATGGCCAATTTCAGTACCGGTAGGCCAGAAATTTGCCTACTGCATTGTTTTTTCACCAGATTCTTGCTTGATGATGCACTTACTGGTGTAATTTTGATGTATTTTACCACGAAAATGATATTTTAGGCGCCATAATACTATAATTAGTATAGCCGTAAATCCCTCCTTTCTACAGGAGCACCATCGGGACATCTACAATTAACCTTCAATAAATGCCACCCCCCCCTTTTGAACAAATGCAACATCCCCCGGGGCGTTTATTACAAACAATACGGTATCTTGAGAGACCCGTATTAAGAATCTTATATTTAACTGGAATCCAAAGTAGTCCACTTGGGAAGCTAACAAACAGATGGAGAATGGTCATGTAGGGCAGTGGCGTACAGATCGGGTGGACAAGTTGCTACCATGACAAAAGGTTGTAATGTAATGTGCAATTTGGCCCAGTGTTTAAGCAGTCTTACCAACCCAGTGTGTTACAATTATAAAGGGCAACAAATAAACACAAATCTCGACCAGCACACAAACTTGGAATGTGCTGGCATGGGAATCGAACCCACAATGTACCAGTCACAGACGGATGCTCTATACTAAACTGGGTGGTTGAAACTGGGTACTAATGTAGGCAGTCGAGGTATACAAACACAATACAAAAACAATCAAATACCACATAAGTGCATGTGAGTTATTTGTTTTCTTGTTTATAATTGTAACTCTTTGGGTTGGTAAAACTGTCTTTGTTTTAATTACAATTCATAATTCAGTTTCCTCTTCTTGTAGCAAGCAATCATTGCCCATTGTGTTTATAATGCTCTTGTGCAGGATTACCGGCGTCTTAACAAGTTTTAGACCACAATTTATTGTCCTAATTTGGATCCAATTTTGCGTTAAAATAGCACTTTTGTGCTAATAAAGTAATTTTAGTAATTGATCAGCATGATTATTTGGAAATTTTGTCCCCTCGCCCATGGCCTAATATTATTATTTGAGTAAGTTTTTCATTGTACCGGTAGGCCTAATTGATAAGATTTCTAACTGACTTACCATCCACTAAATGTCAGCGGTACTGCATAGGCGCACCTCATCCTGGTGTCCTGTGATCAGAGTTCCTCAGTGATGTGCTTGTCCTGAGTCCTCTATGTCAGAAACTATAAATGTGAAAAAAATAAAAACAGGGTTTTACCAACTATTCATAATTTACCCACATACAGGCAGGGGGAGGGGGCTGGGCGGTGATTGTATGGACCATCCCCTTATATCCTCCCAAAAAGAACAGGGTTTGATGTAATGCATAAAACTGCTATTTTGCATTAGAATCAGGTAGGTGGCATTTTAGGGCACCGCCATTGCACTTTTTGCAACGTTTGTTAAAGGAGCATTTCGTGATCCACAGCCTCATCCCCCCACTTTTCTCAAAAAAAGTTGAGATTTGTATATCATTTGCACTGGAAACCTCTGGCTATACATAATGTTTATGTACAAAATATTTCTTGCAGATTAATTCGTTTAGCAAAGATATCGTGAAATCTGAATTTCGTTCTGGTGCACCAGAACGAAATTACAATGTATTGTCTATGGAGCAGTGTAATACACATAATCATGCATAACTCGCAAACGCAATATCGGAATCAACTGAAATTTTGGGAATAGGTTTTTTTTGTGGATATCTAATGAAAAAAGACATAAATAGAGGATGCTAGGATCACGAAATACTCCTTTAAATTATCTATGCCCGTGCAACGGGGCATAGATATTGTATTTGTTGTGTTTAGTCTTAGCTACCTGTATTTGCAATGATAACAACCAGGGACAGACTTAGGTTTCAGTTTTCTACTGGCCCTCTGGGCCAGTGAAATGGCAGATCTAGTGGCCCTGCAATAAATTGACTGGCCCAGCTTTTTCAATATGTTCTACTGCAAAAAAACCCCAACTCTTTTGTCGGTGCAATTTTTAATCATTTGTCATCATGCAATGTGTATCATATCGCAAATATCAAAAAATCTAAATTATTGGATATTCCTTGTTTCTAAAATGCAATTCGATATGTCTGATGTGCTCTCAGGTCACAAAAAATATGTGGAAACATCACTATCCGAGCCCTTAAAGTCAAGCAAACCTTAACATTTTAATTTGTTTTGTACTAAATGTACTCGATGTAGAGAGTGTAGTCACTAACACAAGTTCAGTCAGTAGTCCTGCCTTTTTTAGATCCAAAATTGTCAAACTAGGCGGTATTTGCAGTATCGCAATCACCATCAGATATAATTATGTAGCGCATGGAAGAGCTAAGTAGTACATAGGCCAACTATCATCGTAAAAAGCGGCCGTATATTTCCAACTTGCTACCAACGCACAAAAAAATCATTGAATAAAGATATAAATTTCAAGTGACAGGCAGAGCAGAAAACTGTGTAAATATGACCATCACTGATATCTTGTCTCGTAAGTGTTATATCAGGCTCAAAAATCTAGTATTCGCCGGGCCAGCATTGTTGGAAGTTTACTGGCCCGACGCAAAATCCACTGGCCCCGGGCCACCGGGCCACTGCTTAAATCCGTCCCTGATAACAACCCTTGACAAAATTTCCCTTAAAAGGGAATGTGTAGGCATTTGGATATATTAGACCACTTAAAAAGGTTATCATTGTGGGACATGGGGTGTGGTTGGTGGGTGTTAATAGGTGTTAGGGTGGGTTAAGGGTTATCACGATTTGTAAGGGGTGATATGGTTGTCACCATTGTTTTAGATTTGGCGCCCAATTGGACGCTTTTTATTTTAGGTGCTATGAGGATAATGCTTCTATCAATCAAGGCTTATAGCAAGGGCTTCCACATGACGGTCACCAACTTTTGGATATGTCGCTTTTTTATTGTATGTGCTACGAGGATAATACTTATGTCAATTAAAGCCTTCATGTACGATTTCCGTCCAATTTTGATTTTGTTATTCTTTATTCAAAATGTTGAAATAATATTAGTAATAACTGACTGGAAGGGTTGCTGTCCATTTTAGACTGAAATAACAATTAGGTAAAGTGAAAGAAACCGCACTGGTTATTTTGGCCATTTAACACGCAGTTCTATGGGAGGACATATTATCATAATTTTTAAATTATGATATAATAAATATGTCAAACTTTGCTCTTTTGACCTACAAAAACATCAAATTTGGCCGATTCCATTTAGGTGCAAGTTATAAACATTACAAATATGCAAAAAAAAATCAGGTTTGAAAAAAATTAACCAATTTCATATTATAAGATCGTACATTATGGCATCCACATGATGGTCACCAAGTTTTTCTTTGTGAGCAGGGTAAGGGGGTCACAGGCATAGATATTTGTGTTTGCTCAAACACAGCTGTGCCATCTAGTATTCTGTTGATTTTCAAATTTGGATATAGTTACATGTATTTTTAGAGCAAAGGTTACCTATTTTGAAAATTCTAAATTTAGCGCAATTGTATAACAAAATTTAGATGTAATCACCAATCGTGATCAGCTGTTGGTGTCATGCTTCATCGATTTCTATTAAATTTCTCATGCAATGGACTCTAGCCTTGAAAGTCAAAAGTGAAGCTATCAGTGAACAAATTTGTACTTTTGGGGGCGGGGGAGGGGGGCAACGTTCCCCGGGCGCTACCCTCAGGGTGATGCCAAATTGACCAATTCAGCATCGATTCTGCGCCCCTCCATGAGATGAAAGTTAAAATTTTTACACAATTCGCACACATTTCAGCACACAAAGAAAGAAATTTTAAGACCGATATTCAACTTCTAGTAACCAAAATTAATTAGTGGTGGTCCTTATTTGTCCAAAATTTCAGGGCTCCAATTTTGTTTCTTGCCCCGGCGCTACCAACCCTAGTTACGCCACTGCCTCTCACTCAATGATGACACCCTTTTTTGTTCAACTGAACTCCCTTTTACCCAATATAATAACACACTTTTTTGTTTTTCTGTCACCGTCTCCAAAAGACCCCTTTTTTCAAGTATTTTAGACAAATTTCATACCGAATGACCTGGGTTTTTTTTTATTTTTAATTTTTATTATTTTTATTCAAATTTTAATTACATTTTTAAAAAATGTTGATGAATTTTTGAAAATTTTGTATCAACTATTACATTTGTACCCCAAATGTTTCCCAGTCTCACTGAAAGACCCCCTTTTTGGGTAAGATTTTCCCTAAATCTCACAAAAAAAACACCCATTTTTGGGGTCTTCTCACCAAAAGACTTTGTTCAGAGTCTAGGCTCTCACCAAAAGACCCCTAGTTTCGAACTGCTGTCTGCACATCCCCATCACTTCCAAAGTTGAGTGTTCCCCCCCTGTCCCGGGGGCGTCCTATAGTTGAAATACAAGAAAAAGTCAGATTGTAGATCTGATTTTTAGAGCATCTCAAAGCTACCCAAGTCACAGGTCCTGGCTACAATTGATGCATTTAAGTTCTGGTTGTCCTTGATACAAGCACAGATCCTGGATCTGTGATACCATACTCGGCCAGGCATTTTCAAACGGATATGGGTACCGTCCGCCTAGCCTTTAACACATGTGATATCGCCGGATCAACCACAGTTGCCCACCATTTCCCCGGGCCATTTTCACAAACCTCGGATAACCTCCCATCCATCAAGCATAAATTCTTATATCCTATGCTATCTTCCAAGTTATTATAGATATATGTGACGTGTCATGTCAAAAGGAGACACTTTTGGGCAGGTTATCAATTTTGAGGTTTTTACATATCTTAAATATAGAGATATTTTGCTCCAGAACGCCGTTTTCCCCAATGAAATCGGACTTTTTTAAGAGAAGATATTTAGTTCGTAAGTTGTGATATTAAAAAATTGGAAATTGAGATATCGGCCTTTTAAAAATATTATTGACAATGTTGAGAACAGGAATTACCTTGAAAAATGTCTCAAAAAATACAAGATGCCAATTATATTCCGGTCTGAAACTATCAGACAATATTTTTAACATTAATTCAGCATCGAAGTGGTTACGTAATTCTCTTGGTTACCGGATCACGCTACTTTGGTATGCCTTCGAGTGCCATATACTTTATGTGGTGATCATTTCGATCGTGGTTCATTACTCTAGCGCGTGATCCCGTTGACATAGTAACATTACGTAACTTCGATACTGAATAACATCACAAATTCGCAACAAACCCAAATTGTGAAAAAATCACCCCCGGTCATATTTTTGGCTATTTCTCCATTTACGATCCTGCCCAAAAGTGTCTCCTTTGACATGACCATAGGCGTGAGATCCTGGGGATGGGGGATTTATCCCCCAATATTTTGCCAGGGGGATGGTCCATACAATCATCCCCCCAATGTTGACGCCTGGTAATGGGTTTCAGACCAAATGAACCTCATATTTGCCCATTTTAGCCCCAAAAGTGCAAATTTTCGTGCACTTTGCGCACATTTAATCTACTTTTACACCATATTTCATCTGTTTAGCTTCAAAATAGCAACAATTTTCGCGCGCTTTATCGAGCATTTATATCATAAACTAATTCTGTCGCCAAAGGGTGCTGGATTGACTATACTTCAAGATTTTTTCCAACTTCATCCCCCCCAATGTCAAAAAGAAATCTATGCCACTGGACATGACACGTCACATATTATGTTATATGGAAATCTAGAAGAAGTTGATGAAGCATGACACTAAGACAATTGAATACCTGAGTGGAAGAAGGGCCCAACTCCATCAAAACTGTTTTGGAGATATTAAGAAAAAACTTAATATTTGGAAAAGTTTTATAGACAGAATGTTTTCATTTTCAGGGACCTTTAATACATGAGCATACATTTTTACATACATTCGAAATTATATATAATGTTTCCATGGCAACGGTACAGGTCATAATACGAGCTGGAGTTGGGCCCTTCTTCCACTAATATAAGCTAATACTGCAAGCTCCAGTTCCGTAAGCAGATGACCTATAAATAGCTACAGAAATTTGGTAATTATCCATTAATTGCACAAGTAGAAGCATGTAATATGTTAGCAAGAAAGTTTATTGTAGTGAAAAGCAGATTTCATGGATGAACAAAAATTCCTCTTTTAAAACCCAATATTTGTGGAAGAAGAGCCCAACTCCATGGAGTTGGGCCTTTCTTCCATGAAAACCATGATTAAGTGTATGTGGAAGACTATTTAGAGAGTGGATTTTGGCTCATCTTTCACACACAAGGAAGAACAGTCTGTTGGCAATAAAATGCTGGGTCTAACTCATATTTGTAACAAATTGGAGTTGGGCCCTTCTTCCACCCAGGTATTCAATTGGAAGTTCAGAAATAAACACAACCGATCATGACAGCCCGGGTGAACGCATCAAAATAGGCAAACCTTGCCCGAAAAGATACAGTTGACTCATCAAAATAACTTTTGACATCCAGTTTTATAAATCAACATGCCCTATAAAAATGACACCGCTGATCTACTGTTCCAAAAAGCAATAGCACAGAAGCGGTCTCGAGCCTTGAATGCTTGCAAATTTTGAAGATAAGAGTTCTTTTTCTCGAGTAAATTAAAACATAGACATGAATTAATAATGGTAGCATGATTGGCAAAATTGCAACATAAAAGGTGAATTCAAATTTGCCATCCAATCGCATCATTTTATATATCAAATTAAAGCCCTTGAGTAAGGAAAGCCAAAACTGAAAACTGTTTTGTTATAGCGCTTTCCATAGCAAAGTTTAAATTTTAATGCATCAATTAAAAAATAAAACAGCAAAGTCTTATGTCGAGCAGCGGTGTAACTTAGACTGGGGAACTCAGTCTTCAATGATAATTAGTAATTTATCTTTTGGTCGTTACATGACTATCATTTGAAGACTGAGTTCTTATGATACATCTTTCGAGGAGCTGTTTCAGACAATAGCTTGGGATTATTGGGGCAGAGGTCATCTTTTGAATTCTTTCATGATCACTGGACACTCGGCGTGAATTGAAAGACCATGTTACTCGCCACAAAAGAATGCCAAAGGTCAAAAAACACCAATTTGGTGTCTTTCCGCTCCTTGGAATATGATGCTTAAGGCCTATGACTGTGTGTAACTGCTATCAAAATCCCTCTAAATTTCCATGTGCGATTCTCTCATCACCAAAATAAATCATATTTTTGGGTCAAGTGAAGTATATAGCCTAGACTAGGTCAGATATTCACCATGCGCATATTTGGGGAGGGGGGCTTTGGGGTGCAAGCCACCCCTGGGGTAAAAACAGGGGCGGCCAAAATGAAGGGGCGGCGTTAGAAAGAAGGGGCGGCAAAAGGAATTAGTAAAGATAAAAGGGCAGAAAAAATTTGAAAAGCACAAAAAATTATTGAAAAATTGTACTATATATCAAAATGTGTTGCTTTTAGGGTGCTAGCGCATATAATTCTTTTTTCTTTTTTTTTGCTTCTCACTTTTTCAAACCACCAAAAAAAATTGGTTCAACCTTTTCGGGCTGTTGAGGAAGGGGCGGCAAAATTGAATTTCCTTCAGCCCCCGGGGTAGGAGCGGCCACGGTATGCCACTGTTCATGTCAGTCATAGACTTTAAGCATCATTTGACCGTATGACCTTTGATATGCATGCATTCTTTTGTCGAGAGTGACATGGTCTCTCAATTCGTGCCGAGTGTCCTTGGCAGACTTGACTATGCTCAGGGGCGTCGCTAGACCAATATGATTCGGGGGGTGTACAGTATGGTTTGCCGATGGAAATTTCTTCTAATTTGTTGACCCAAATTTTTTTAGCCAGGACGGCGCTCAGAAATCTAAAAAGTTGGGGGGGGGGGGTAGGAGGCAAAAAATGTTTTTTTAACTAGTAACTACTATACCATTCACAGTATGTCTATTACGTTATGAACAACACAATTTCATAACACATTAATCTGTTATATGGCTCTCACAATTTGCCGACAATCACACATACCTTTGTCGACTACATTTGCCGACAGTCACATGGTTTTGCCGACAGCAGTCAAATTTAGCCGACAAAATTGTGTATTGGGGGGGTTTCACACCCCCCATACCCCCTCTAGCGACGGCCCTGACTATGCTTCAGTGGTCATGAAAGGATTCAATAGATAACCTCTGCCCCAATAATCCCAAGCTATTGTCTGAAACTGCACCTCGAAAGATGTATCGTAAGAACTCAGTCCTCAAATGATAGTCATATAATGACCAAAAGATAAATGACTTGACTATCATTGAGGACTGAGTTCCGCAGTCTATATGTTCATGTAAGAGTTTCCTTGACCTATCTTTTCTTTTAATTTTCTATGTAAAATATGTATTGTGTTTGGGCCCCGGTATGAGCTAATTTGACTGACTAGCAAATGTGTAAACTAAGGTTTGCCTATACAATAGCAGTGGCACTGAATTCACTTTCATGATGTCAATAAATGATTATACAATTTGACATACTGCCTATAACTATAAGTAGGGATGACCAATGAACCATCAACTTGATTAGAACACTCCCATAGACATGCAGGGAGCTCAACTGTGCACTGCTTGCACATACATTTCTAAATTGATCTCATTCTTTTATTTTTCAATATTTTTCTGTAAATTTTGGGGAAGTTACTGCCAATTATATTTTGTAACTATCTTGCAAATTACAGCAACATAACTTATTTTGTTTTTCTGTAAGTGCGAGTCAAAATTGGTCCATCGCCACAGTGCGCTTAATTGCCAGTGGCTGAGTTTAGCACTGCTCAAGAATGGCACAAAATATTCAAATCAGTAAGATCAGGTGAAAAGCGTGGCCTACTGAGCTGTAATTTGGCAGAGTTGCCAGTAATACCTCTATCATACCCTCTGTAAAAGGTTAAAAAATTGAACAAGTAGATCTCGAGTTACAAATTAAATCACCAGCTTCCCTTTGGAATTTTTATATTCCTTTCAAATCATGTTAAGAAGACACCTTTCTGAACATAAATGTGAAGTTTCGTGCTCATTCGATGTATTGTTCACCTGATCTTAACCCTAAACGTTTTCTTATATTTAGGCCTATAACATCTACAACTTGCTGCTGGCTATACCTTGTTTAGGACTTTCAAAAGAAGTACCTGAATGTGCAACCATAACTGTTTCAAAATAGCCCGCGATAGTCATGCAGGTAACTCCGAGGTCAAGCATTGAATTGGTTTGAACAAAGATACTCATAATGTATTGAGTGCTACTTTGGTTTGAATGAGGAATACTACAGGAATACACATGAGCATGATGAGGATAATCTCTATTGTTGTGAATGAGTCAATGACCTTCAAAACTTAAGATTTTGTTTACATACACCTACTAATTGATCATATTAAACCCAATAACATTGAAATTCTTAAAAAAAAAAAAAAAAGTTCACCTACTTAGTGCAATTTTGATTTTGTGCCATATCGGCTATCTTGGATGATTTTTGGCAAATGTCCTCTAAATGCATGATTTCAATGCCTTGGTTTGAAAAAATAAGTTATGCCAGTGACTAGTTAAGTGCCATTTCATAAGAAACCCTTTGATACTTTCACAATATGCTTGTTTCATGTTTGCAAATATGTTAAAATAAAGAAATATATAAAGGTAAATATATGCTTATGCCAATTTTGCTCCCAACTGCTATTTTTGGACCTTGTCATTTTATTTGGTTCCAATGACCGGTCAGAATGGGAAACTTTGATAATTCATAATTCGAAAAGTTTTTGACCGATTTTGACCATTTAACCACCAAAATACTTCTGTTGATTAGTTCTACTCAGAAAACAATCTTTTGTAGCAATAGGGTCAACATGAAATTTTGATGGTTATCCCTACTATAAGCTTACCATTTTGGGGTATCCTAGAATCCAGAATCGTGACGGTGCGGTACGTAACTTGGCCCATGCGATATTATTCAACAAAATAAGTTACAACACGTATTATTACAAGGACTGAGAAGAGAGAAATTTGCTTTTAACTTACTAATGGCCACCAATTGATGGAGCATTTAAAAATTCGCGGGAGAAATTAAAGAGCTTCTCATCAGCAATAATGCGTTCTTTATCTCCTTCACAGTCGGTTAATACGTCGTTCCCAGCACTGGTCGCGTCGTTGCTCGTGATGGCCGTTTGCAGTCTGGGCCCGAGACTAATCTCCATTCTGGCGTCATTAGGGACCGCTCATTATTAATGTGGGAGGGGGCCGGGAAAAATGTATGGGGTTATGTGATTTTCACTTTGACAAACAGGGGGGGGGGGGTTATGTGATTTTATTTTTCGTGATAGGGGGGGCATGTGAAATTTAATAGTCATTCACTATTATTTAATACCAAGTATCCTGGAAGGTCTTAGTGCATATAGGCCTAGTACCGGTAACAATATCAATCATACCATACATAATTGTCTAATGACTTATTCGCACAAATTTGTTCCCTTTTTGCACCATATTTCACCATTTTAGCTTCAATAGGGCAAAAAATTTGCATTTGTACCATAAACATAGTCAACGGCCAAATTGTGCTGGATTCACTATACTTCAAGAAATTTGCCTACCCCATCCCCCCCCCCCCCAATGTCAAAAAAGAAATCTACGCCACTGTCACATGCTACACACACAAACCACTCCGACACTCCTCGCCCCATATGCAAGCACACACCCATAAATTTTCTCCCCAAAAGTAGATCTATTGGCATAGGCGTAGATCCCAGGGGATGGGGGGCAGTAAATCCCCCCCAATATTTTGCCAAGGCCGGGGGTGGTCCATACAATCACTCCAAAAATTGCGCATGAATTTATTCCACTTTTGCACCATATTTCATCAGTTTAGCTTCAAAATGACAAAAATTTTCACACGCTTCGTGCGCATTTCTACAATTAACTTATTTTGTCGCCAAAAGGAGCTGTATTCACTATAACTTCAAGAAATATTTTCAAACCCCATCCCCCAATGTCAAAATTCCAATCTCTGACTGAATTAATATTGAAGTTGCTTGAAGGGGGGGGGGTTATGTGATTTTGTTTGATTCAATAGGGGGGTTACGTGAAATTGATTCATCGCAATAGGGGGAGCTAGGGGGATTTGGTATTTTTCACCCATAAAGCTCAACATTTTCCCGGCCCCCTCCCGCGTTAATAATGAACGGTCCCTTATGAACGTTCCATTCGCTCACAGGGTATTTATGCAGTTGCGTAGCTTTCCCCCTGAGAGAAGTCTGACTCTTGCCCCCTTGCTACCCCACCGATGCTGGCCGCCCTGATATTTAAGATACAGTAGAGCTAATCTCATAGGCTATGGAGCCATTTCAACAGGACCCATATTTTGTGGGAAAAGGTCATTGAACTTTTACACGGGGTCAAGTTCAAAAATGCTCGGACTTGGTTAAAACAACAATAATTGTGTTTATCTAGTCATATTAGGATTCAGAAAAAGTATAGTTTGGCCATCTACGAATTGCGGTTATGGAGTTAGGGGCAAATATGTAACATTGTGCCCTCACTAGGTCGAATTTTGGCTCCACAGGGGGTGAAAATGAAAATTGCTCCGATTTTGTTGAGAATGGTCTCAAACTCTCTTTGTTTTGCCATGAGAAAGCACTCCTTGAGAGTTATAAATTTACTATTCTTTTTCTCATTTCTTGTAACAAGATTTTCTTGTAACAACCATTTTCAACAAAATCAGATCAATTTTATCTTTTTGAATTTAGATCATCTTCACCAAAAATACTTGAAATTTGGGCAAAAATCAGGTTTTTTTTAATGATTTTGGGGCAAAAAATTTTAACCGTTTTAAGATTTAAAAAGCAGGTCCTAGATATTTTTATTTTTATTTAATTAATGATTTTTTTTTTACTCGAGAACATTTTTTACGTAGACCGAAAAAAAACCCACCAAACAGGTTTTAAGGATTTTCTCCAAAAATGAGCATATTTGCCCAAATTTAACCTCACAGATGAATTCATCAAGTCTTTGCCATTCTAAATAAGCGTACTTTTATATACTTTAGACCAACAAAAGTTTTCCGTAATTCTAGGGTTAAGGGGGTACTACACCCCTGGCCAATTTTGTGAATAATTTTGCGTTTTTCTCAAAAATCATAGCACATTGATGACAAGTAAGATATGTTTATATTATAGGAGCAAGGACTACAACTACTGTACTGAAAATTCAGCAACTCAAAACAAGGTAGTTATTGATTTATTGATCAAATATTGGTTTTCCTCATTTTTGACTGTAACTCCACAACTGTTGTCTGTGCTGAAATAAAATTTCCAGTGCAGTAGTTGTAGTCCTTGCCCCTATAATACACATATCTTACTTGTCCCCAATGCGCTATAATTTTTGAGAAAAAGGCAAAAATAGGCACAAAATTGGGCAGGGGTGTAGTTAAAACTACACCCTTAAAACCTGAGACCATAATGGTCTCAGCTTACAACATTTTTGTGTTTTGGGACGTCATATTACTGCATATTTCGAAACTTCAGCTTCAAAATGACATCCACTACTCCCGATTTCTGAAAAATATAGCACTAATTTGCTTGGATTTAAAAGGAGTAACAGAGGAAGGAAGGAGAGGCTAGGGGACAACGAAGAAGAACGTGATTAAAATGAATGTAATGAAACGACTAATCAATCGTTAATAATTAAAAACTCGATCGAAAAGTGGTGATGCATTTGCAAATTGCATTTATTTACGAACCGCGAAAGACGGGTGACCGCTAGTATTATATAGTATTGATATATTGGAATTCCAATTTCCTCACATTGTAACATTAAGCCCTTTTTTAGCCGGATTTTAACCGGGCGAAAATAGTGTAAAATACCATTTTTTTCGCGCTATTCGCGCGCACATCATCCCAATAAGGCCCTTTTCGGGAAGCTCGAAAACATACAGTATCTATGTATTGTATGATGCAACTGCAATTTTTTTTCGACACTTTTACATGTGTCCTGTGACTAAATTAAAAACATCTGAAAGGTTGAGAAGCAAAAACTTAGGCCCTGCCTGATTATCATATCTTAATGTTGCTATCTTCAGTAGATAGCGCATGATTAGCAATGCACATATTGCATTAATTTGACTCAGAATTATATTTAAACTTGAATTATTTCACTTTTAATTGATCAAGATATGCTAAGAAAGACTGAATATCATGTAAAATGGTCTTTTAAACAATTTCTGCTCCCTAAGACCGAGTTCGGTTAGGTCTGGCAGTTGCAGTAACGTCTGATTTCCATTTTGTGGGGTTTTTTTTCAGTTGTGTGACCATCATGGTATCATGGATGGAGTAAAAGAAGGCACCATTCAAGCATTTTTGACTATTTACAAGCAAGATTAATCAAGAAAACAGCAAACAAGAAAATCCTTTAAAATGGGATGCTGGGTTTCATTTAGTAATTTCAACTATACATGGCATTGCCTACTTGACAATAGATCTGGATATATAAGCATTTGTCTCAACTTTTACATGTGTCCTGTGACTAAATTAAAAACATCTGAAAGGTTGAGAAGCAAAAACTTAGGCCCTGCCTGATTATCATATCTTAATGTTGCTATCTTCAGTAGATAGCGCATGATTAGCAATGCACATATTGCATTAATTTGACTCAGAATTATATTTAAACTTGAATTATTTCACTTTTAATTGATCAAGATATGCTAAGAAAGACTGAATATCATGTAAAATGGTCTTTTTAAACAATTTCTGCTCCCTTAAGAGATCACACCACTAAGTCAGGTCCAACCTTATCTGACTGAAGAAATAACAACCGGTGTTTTTATTCGCTGACCATACCAGGTGCATTTGAATGGAAAAAAAAGTTTGAAATGAAGGTTGATGTGCCTATTTTTTGGTAATAGTTGTGCTCTTTGGGTGTTTTTCTTATCATCCAAACATAAAATAATAAAAAATATTACAATTCTGACATTTTAGGAAGATTTTTTTAGTTCCATGCACCAAATGACGTCACAGCATAGAGGCGCTGATATGTAGGCTTTGGTATGGTTTACATCATGTTCAATGCACCACTGCGAAAAATCGAGCCACTCAACTACCAAAATAATGGTGGTTTTAGGGTAGAATATATCTTAATCTTCTACAATTTTTTTGTTTTGAATGCCCTAGCACGTTCTAACCATGAGAAAATGACGATTTCTTAGGTACCTCTTAACACATAAAAGAATAGGAACTTGATTTAGTGGTGTGACCCCTTAAGACCGAGTTCGGTTAGGCCTGGCAGTTGCAGTAACGTCTGATTTCCATTTTGTGGGTTTTTTTTCAGTTGTGTGACCATCATGGTATCATGGATGGAGTAAAAGAAGGCACCATTCAAGCATTTTTGACTATTTACAAGCAAGATTAATCAAGAAAACAGCAAACAAGAAAATCCTTTAAAAAGGGATGCTGGGTTTCATTTAGTAATTTCAACTATACATGGCATTGCCTACTTGACAATAGATCTGGGTATATAAGCATTTGTCTCAACTTTTACATGTGTCCTGTGACTAAATTAAAAACATCTGAAAGGTTGAGAAGCAAAAACTTAGGCCCTGCCTGATTATCATATCTTAATGTTGCTATCTTCAGTAGATAGCGCATGATTAGCAATGCACATATTGCATTAATTTGACTCAGAATTATATTTAAACTTGAATTATTTCACTTTTAATTGATCAAGATATGCTAAGAAAGACTGAATATCATATAAAATGGTCTTTTTAAACAATTTCTGCTCCCTTAAGAGATCACACCACTAAATCAGGTCCAACCTTATCTGACTGAAGAAATAACAACCGGTGTTTTTATTCGTTGACCATTCGCCACTTGCACGGTTCCGCCATTATGCACTATGTGCGGGAGAGCCTCGAACTGGCAGCATACATGAATGGGAATTGAACCAGTCATATAACATTCTGTGTAAGGTTACGTAATTCTTCCTTTCATGTATGCTGCCAGTTCGAGGCTCTCCCGCATATAGTGCATAATGGCGGAACCGTGCAAGTGGCGAATACCAGGTGCATTTGAATGGAAAAAAAGTTTGAAATGAAGGCTGATGTGCCTATTTTTGGTAATAGTTGTGCTCTTTGGATGTTTTTCTTATCATCCAAACATAAAATAATAAAAATATTACAATTCTGACATTTTAGGAAGATTTTTTAGTTCCATGCACCAAATGACGTCACAGCATAGAGGAGCTGATATGTAGGCTTTGGTATGGTTTACATCATGTTCAATGCACCACTGCGAAAAATCAAGCCACTCAACTACCAAAATAATGGTGGTTTTAGGGGAGAATATATCTTAATCTTCTACAATTTTTTTGTTTTGAATGCCCTAGCACGTTCTAACCATGAGAAAATGACGATTTCTTAGGTACCTCTTAACACATAAAAAGAATAGGAACTTGATTTAGTGGTGTGACCCCTTAAGACCGAGTTCGGTTAGGCCTGGCAGTTGCAGTAACGTCTGATTTCCATTTTGTGGGTTTTTTTTTCAGTTGTGTGACCATCATGGTATCATGGATGGAGTAAAAGAAGGCACCATTCAAGCATTTTTGACTATTTACAAGCAAGATTAATCAAGAAAACAGCAAACAAGAAAATCCTTTAAAAAGGAATGGTGGGTTTCATTTAGTAATTTCAACTATACATGGCATTGCCTACTTGACAATAGATCTGGATATATAAGCATTTGTCTCAACTTTTACATGTGTCCTGTGACTAAATTAAAAACATCTGAAAGGTTGAGAAGCAAAAACTTAGGCCCTGCCTGATTATCATATCTTAATGTTGCTATCTTCAGTAGATAGCGCATGATTAGCAATGCACATATTGCATTAATTTGACTCAGAATTATATTTAAACTTGAATTATTTCACTTTTAATTGATCAAGATATGCTAAGAAAGACTGAATATCATATAAAATGGTCTTTTTAAACAATTTCTGCTCCCTTAAGAGATCACACCACTAAATCAGGTCCAACCTTATCTGACTGAAGAAATAACAACCGGTGTTTTTATTCGCTGACCATTCGCCACTTGCACGGTTCCGCCATTATGCACTATGTGCGGGAGAGCCTCGAACTGGCAGCATACATGAATGGGAATTGAACCAGTCATATAACATTCTGTGTAAGGTTACGTAATTCTTCCTTTCATGTATGCTGCCAGTTCGAGGCTCTCCCGCATATAGTGCATAATGGCGGAACCGTGCAAGTGGCGAATACCAGGTGCATTTGAATGGAAAAAAAAGTTTGAAATGAAGGTTGATGTGCCTATTTTTTGGTAATAGTTGTGCTCTTTGGATGTTTTTCTTATCATCCAAACATAAAATAATAAAAAATATTACAATTCTGACATTTTACGAAGATTTTTTAGTTCCATGCACCAAATGACGTCACAGCATAGAGGAGCTGATATGTAGGCTTTGGTATGGTTTACATCATGTTCAATGCACCACTGCGAAAAATCAAGCCACTCAACTACCAAAATAATGGTGGTTTTAGGGGAGAATATATCTTAATCTTCTACAATTTTTTTGTTTTGAATGCCCTAGCACGTTCTAACCATGAGAAAATGACGATTTCTTAGGTACCTCTTAACACATAAAAGAATAGGAACTTGATTTAGTGGTGTGACCCCTTAAGACCGAGTTCGGTTAGGCCTGGCAGTTGCAGTAACGTCTGATTTCAATTTTGTGTTTTTTTTTCAGTTGTGTGACCATCATGGTATCATGGATGGAGTAAAAGAAGGCACCATTCAAGCATTTTTGACTATTTACAAGCAAGATTAATCAAGAAAACAGCAAACAAGAAAATCCTTTAAAAAGAATGCTGGGTTTCATTTAGTAATTTCAACTATACATGGCATTGCCTACTTGACAATAGATCTGGATATATAAGCATTTGTCTCAACTTTTACATGTGTCCTGTGACTAAATTAAAAACATCTGAAAGGTTGAGAAGCAAAAACTTAGGCCCTGCCTGATTATCATATCTTAATGTTGCTATCTTCAGTAGATAGCGCATGATTAGCAATGCACATATTGCATTAATTTGACTCAGAATTATATTTAAACTTGAATTATTTCACTTTTAATTGATCAAGATATGCTAAGAAAGACTGAATATCATGTAAAATGGTCTTTTTAAACAATTTCTGCTCCCTTAAGAGATCACACCACTAAATCAGGTCCAACCTTATCTGACTGAAGAAATAACAACCGGTGTTTTTATTCGCTGACCATAAAAGGTGCATTTGAATGGAAAAAAAGGTTGAAATGAAGGTTGATGTGCCTATTTTTGGTGATAGTTGTGCTCTTTGGATGTTTTTCTTATCATCCAAACATAAAATAATAAAAAATATTACAATTCTGACATTTTAGGAAGATTTTTTAGTTCCATGCACCAAATGACGTCACAGCATAGAGGCGCTGATATGTAGGCTTTGGTATGGTTTACATCATGTTCAATGCACCACTGCGAAAAATCGAGCCACTCAACTACCAAAATAATGGTGGTTTTAGGGTAGAATATATCTTAATCTTCTACAATTTTTTGTTTTGAATGCCCTAGCACGTTCTAACCATGAGAAAATGACGATTTCTTAGGTACCTCTTAACACATAAAAGAATAGGAACTTGATTTAGTGGTGTGACCCCTTAAGACCGAGTTCGGTTAGGCCTGGCAGTTGCAGTAACGTCTGATTTCCATTTTGTGGGGTTTTTTTTCAGTTGTGTGACCATCATGGTATCATGGATGGAGTAAAAGAAGGCACCATTCAAGCATTTTTGACTATTTACAAGCAAGATTAATCAAGAAAACAGCAAACAAGAAAATCCTTTAAAAGGGATGCTGGGTTTCATTTAGTAATTTCAACTATACATGGCATTGCCTACTTGACAATAGATCTGGATATATAAGCATTTGTCTCAACTTTTACATGTGTCCTGTGACTAAATTAAAAACATCTGAAAGGTTGAGAAGCAAAAACTTAGGCCCTGCCTGATTATCATATCTTAATGTTGCTATCTTCAGTAGATAGCGCATGATTAGCAATGCACATATTGCATTAATTTGACTCAGAATTATATTTAAACTTGAATTATTTCACTTTTAATTGATCAAGATATGCTAAGAAAGACTGAATATCATATAAAATGGTCTTTTTAAACAATTTCTGCTCCCTTAAGAGATCACACCACTAAATCAGGTCCAACCTTATCTGACTGAAGAAATAACAACCGGTGTTTTTATTCGCTGACCATTCGCCACTTGCACGGTTCCGCCATTATGCACTATGTGCGGGGAGACTCGAACTGGCAGCATACATGAATGGGAATTGAACCAGTCATATAACATTCTGTGTAAGGTTACGTAATTCTTCCTTTCATGTATGCTGCCAGTTCGAGGCTCTCCCGCATATAGTGCATAATGGCGGAACCGTGCAAGTGGCGAATACCAGGTGCATTTGAATGGAAAAAAAAGTTTGAAATGAAGGTTGATGTGCCTATTTTTTGGTAATAGTTGTGCTCTTTGGATGTTTTTCTTATCATCCAAACATAAAATAATAAAAAATGTTACAATTCTGACATTTTAGGAAGATTTTTTTAGTTCCATGCACCAAATGACGTCACAGCATAGAGGCGCTGATATGTAGGCTTTGGTATGGTTTACATCATGTTCAATGCACCACTGCGAAAAATCAAGCCACTCAACTACCAAAATAATGGTGGTTTTAGGGGAGAATATATATTAATCTTCTACAATTTTTTTGTTTTGAATGCCCTAGCACGTTCTAACCATGAGAAAATGACGATTTCTTAGGTACCTCTTAACACATAAAAGAATAGGTACTTGATTTAGTGGTGTGACCCCTTAAGACCGAGTTCGGTTAGGCCTGGCAGTTGCAGTAACGTCTGATTTCAATTTTGTGTTTTTTTTTTCAGTTGTGTGACCATCATGGTATCATGGATGGAGTAAAAGAAGGCACCATTCAAGCATTTTTGACTATTTACAAGCAAGATTAATCAAGAAAACAGCAAACAAGAAAATCCTTTAAAAAGGAATGCTGGGTTTCATTTAGTAATTTCAACTATACATGGCATTGCCTACTTGACAATAGATCTGGATATATAAGCATTTGTCTCAACTTTTACATGTGTCCTGTGACTAAATTAAAAACATCTGAAAGGTTGAGAAGCAAAAACTTAGGCCCTGCCTGATTATCATATCTTAATGTTGCTATCTTCAGTAGATAGCGCATGATTAGCAATGCACATATTGCATTAATTTGACTCAGAATTATATTTAAACTTGAATTATTTCACTTTTAATTGATCAAGATATGCTAAGAAAGACTGAATATCATGTAAAATGGTCTTTTTAAACAATTTCTGCTCCCTTAAGAGATCACACCACTAAATCAGATCCAACCTTATCTGACTGAAGAAATAACAACCGGTGTTTTTATTCGCTGACCATAAAAGGTGCATTTGAATGGAAAAAAAAGGTTGAAATGAAGGTTGATGTGCCTATTTATTGGTGATAGTTGTGCTCTTTGGATGTTTTTCTTATCATCCAAACATAAAATAATAAAAAATATTACAATTCTGACATTTTAGGAAGATTTTTTAGTTCCATGCACCAAATGACGTCACAGCATAGAGGCGCTGATATGTAGGCTTTGGTATGGTTTACATCATGTTCAATGCACCACTGCGAAAAATCGAGCCACTCAACTACCAAAATAATGGTGGTTTTAGGGTAGAATATATCTTAATCTTCTACAATTTTTTTTTTTTTGAATGCCCTAGCACGTTCTAACCATGAGAAAATGACGATTTCTTAGGTACCTCTTAACACATAAAAGAATAGGAACTTGATTTAGTGGTGTGACCCCTTAAGACCGAGTTCGGTTAGGCCTGGCAGTTGCAGTAACGTCTGATTTCCATTTTGTGGGGTTTTTTTCAGTTGTGTGACCATCATGGTATCATGGATGGAGTAAAAGAAGGCACCATTCAAGCATTTTTGACTATTTACAAGCAAGATTAATCAAGAAAACAGCAAACAAGAAAATCCTTTTAAAAGGGATGCTGGGTTTCATTTAGTAATTTCAACTATACATGGCATTGCCTACTTGACAATAGATCTGGATATATAAGCATTTGTCTCAACTTTTACATGTGTCCTGTGACTAAATTAAAACATCTGAAAGGTTGAGAAGCAAAAACTTAGGCCCTGCCTGATTATCATATCTTAATGTTGCTATCTTCAGTAGATAGCGCATGATTAGCAATGCACATATTGCATTGATTTGACTCAGAATTATATTTAAACTTGAATTATTTCACTTTTAATTGATCAAGATATGCTAAGAAAGACTGAATATCATGTAAAATGGTCTTTTTAAACAATTTCTGCTCCCTTAAGAGATCACACCACTAAATCAGGTCCAACCTTATCTGACTGAAGAAATAACAACCGGTGTTTTTATTCGCTGACCATAAAAGGTGCATTTGAATGGGAAAAAAAGGTTGAAATGAAGGTTGATGTGCCTATTTTTTGGTGATAGTTGTGCTCTTTGGATGTTTTTCTTATCATCCAAACATAAAATAATAAAAAATATTACAATTCTGACATTTTAGGAAGATTTTTTTAGTTCCATGCACCAAATGACTTCACAGCATAGAGGCGCTGATATGTAGGCTTTGGTATGGTTTACATCATGTTCAATGCACCACTGCGAAAAATCGAGCCACTCAACTACCAAAATAATGGTGGTTTTAGGGTAGAATATATCTTAATCTTCTACAATTTTTTTGTTTTGAATACCCTAGCACGTTCTAACCATGAGAAAATGACGATTTCTTAGGTACCTCTTAACACATAAAAGAATAGGAACTTGATATAGTGGTGTGACCCCTTAAGACCGAGTTCGGTTAGGCCTGGCAGTTGCAGTAACGTCTGATTTCCATTTTGTGGGTTTTTTTTCAGTTGTGTGACCATCATGGTATCATGGATGGAGTAAAAGAAGGCACCATTCAAGCATTTTTGACTATTTACAAGCAAGATTAATCAAGAAAACAGCAAACAAGAAAATCCTTTAAAAAGGGATGCTGGGTTTCATTTAGTAATTTCAACTATACATGGCATTGCCTACTTGACAATAGATCTGGATATATAAGCATTTGTCTCAACTTTTACATGTGTCCTGTGACTAAATTAAAACATCTGAAAGGTTGAGAAGCAAAAACTTAGGCCCTGCCTGATTATCATATCTTAATGTTGCTATCTTCAGTAGATAGCGCATGATTAGCAATACATATTGCATTGATTTGACTCAGAATTATATTTAAACTTGAATTATTTCACTTTTAATTGATCAAGATATGCTAAGAAAGACTGAATATCATGTAAAATGGTCTTTTTAAACAATTTCTGCTCCCTTAAGACCGAGTTCGGTTAGGCCTGGCAGTTGCAGTAACGTCTGATTTCCATTTTGTGGTTTTTTTTTCAGTTGTGTGACCATCATGGTATCATGGATGGAGTAAAAGAAGGCACCATTCACGCATTTTTGACTATTTACAAGCAAGATTAATCAAGAAAACAGCAAACAAGAAAATCCTTTAAAAAGGGATGCTGGGTTTCATTTAGTAATTTCAACTATACATGGCATTGCCTACTTGACAATAGATCTGGATATATAAGCATTGGTCTCAACTTTTACATGTGTCCTGTGTCTAAATTAAAAACATCTGAAAGGTCGAGAAGCAAAAACTTAGGCCCTGCCTGATTATCATATCTTAATGTTGCTATCTTCAGTAGATAGCGCATGATTAGCAATGCACATATTGCATTAATTTGACTCAGAATTATATTTAAACTTGAATTATTTCACTTTTAATTGATCAAGATATGCTAAGAAAGAATGAATATCATGTAAAATGGTCTTTTTAAACAATTTCTGCTCCCTTAAGAGATCACACCACTAAATCAGGTCCAACCTTATCTGACTGAAGAAATAACAACCGGTGTTTTTATTCGCTGACCATACCAGGTGCATTTGAATGGAAAAAAAAGTTTGAAATGAAGGTTGATGTGCCTATTTTCTGGTAATAGTTGTGCTCTTTGGATGTTTTTCTTATCATCCAAACATAAAATAATAAAAAATATTACAATTCTGACATTTTAGGAAGATTTTTTAGTTCCATGCACCAAATGACGTCACAGCATAGAGGCGCTGATATGTAGGCTTTGGTATGTGTCATAATTGGAGTTGATCCCTTAAAATAAAAGTGGATTGTTTTCTGGGTAATTCACCTTAATGTCATGATCCCTTAAATCTAGTTGCAGGTATGTGCACTGAAGCTTGCAATCTAGATGGGTGTGTGTATTGTATGTAGTGGTCAGACCTGGATTCTAGGTCAGTCCATTTCTTTTGTGGACAATTCTTTAGGTATTGTCAATATTCAGATTTTTTGTGTGTCATGTAAATTAGTCTTTGGCTTGTGGATGCATGTTCACAGGAAATCTGGGCATTCAATTTTAACATCTGATTGAGATAAGATCTGCTGCCCATTTCACTGAGGAAGTGAAATGTTGTTTTATTCAGCATGATGGATATTTCTCTTTACTAACATCGTATGGCTAAAAAGGCTTTACCAGTTTGCGATGCTTCATACAGAAAGATATACCAGGTCTTATGGAAGCTAGAATCAGCAATAGAAGCTAATTTGTGCCTTGTGTTTGAGTCGGGTTTGGCGAAGTTTAAAATGGTCGTCGTGGTTGAAGCTGACACTTTAACTTTTCCAACTTTGTGAGAACCATGCTGGTTTAAGACATTGTTCGTGTAAGTAAAATAATATTGTTTGTAAATTTATAAAGTGGATTTAATGATGAATTAGTATTTAAAGAAAGCTTTGCTTGTGAGAGTTTAAATTATTGTTTTGGCGGGAAAATCAAATTTAGATTTTCATAGTGTGATAAATTTTGTATTCAGTATAAAGTTCCGAATTGAACATAGTTGAATTGGTGTTCAACATATCATGTAATTTTGTGTCGAGATTGACAATTTAAATCATCCTGCTGTAGAGACATAAACTTCAGGAATTTAAAACATATCTTGTGGAACTAGCCTTGTGTGAATGTTGTAAAGAAGTTCCATATCGTTCATTAATCAAAGAAAGAAGTCAGTAGTAAATTCTGTGGCTCATTTGGAAATGTGAAAGTCTTCCAGATAGAATATTGTGTGAAGTTTATCATATGAACTTGAAAACAAATCCTAGTCACGGATTCATTAATTGTATTTATACAGCCGTACATGGGTGTGTATACTCTACTCTTGGACTTGGACGTTGGGAACTGTTGTTTTCGTCGACATTCTGCATTCCATGTAATTAACCGTTGGTTGAACTAGGCGTGGCTACGTGTGTGGCATCATTGAGAATGGATTCAACGCACTGTATAACTGACAACGTTGTGATGGAATTCTAGTCGTGTAACGACGTTTAAAACGTATCCTTTCCAAGTGCACTTGGTATATTTTTTTTATCGCGAATGATTAAATTGAGTATACTCATTATGTTAGTTTCATCTAACTGACTAGTCATAATATATTTAACCGTTATTGCCATTGTGATATTTATTTATTTTTCATGCGTATAAGAGAACTTTTTTTGAAGTATTTATTATAATCCTTTTGTTGCGTGACATTATTCCGTCTCTTTGTTGTTCACATTATTGCTGCGTGGCTTTGCTTAGCGTCGGTTGGGAATTTCAGTCCAATCCTGACAGTATGGTTTACATCATGTTCAATGCACCACTGCGAAAAATCGATCCACTCAACTACCAAAATAATGGTGGTTTTAGGGTAGAATATATCTTAATCTTCTACAATTTTTTTGTTTTGAATGCCCTAGCACGTTCTAACCATGAGAAAATGACGATTTCTTAGGTACCTCTTAACACATAAAAGAATAGGAACTTGATTTAGTGGTGTGACCCCTTAAGACCGAGTTCGGTTAGGCCTGGCAGTTGCAGTAACGTCTGATTTCCATTTAGTGGGGTTTTTTTTCAGTTGTGTGACCATCATGGTATCATGGATGGAGTAAAAGAAGGCACCATTCAAGCATTTTTGACTATTTACAAGCAAGATTAATCAAGAAAACAGCAAACAAGAAAATCCTTTAAAAAGGGATGCTGGGTTTCATTTAGTAATTTCAACTATACATGGCATTGCCTACTTGACAATAGATATGGATATATAAGCATTTGTCTCAACTTTTACATGTGTCCTGTGACTAAATTAAAAACATCTGAAAGGTTGAGAAGCAAAAACTTAGGCCCTGCCTGATTATCATATCTTAATGTTGCTATCTTCAGTAGATAGCGCATGATTAGCAATGCACATATTGCATTAATTTGACTCAGAATTATATTTAAACTTGAATTATTTCACTTTTAATTGATCAAGATATGCTACGAAAGACTGAATATCATGTAAAATGGTCTTTTTAAACAATTTCTGCTCCCTTAAGAGATCACACCACTAAATCAGGTTCAACCTTATCTGACTGAAGAAATAACAACCGGTGTTTTTATTCGCTGACCATTACCAGGTGCATTTGAATGGAAAAAAAAGTTTGAAATGAAGGTTGATGTGCCTATTTTTTGGTGATAGTTGTGCTCTTTGGATGTTTTTCTTATCATCCAAACATAAAATAATAAAAAATATTACAATTCTGACATTTTAGGAAGATTTTTGTAGTTCCATGCACCAAATGACGTCACAGCATAGAGGCGCTGATATGTAGGCTTTGGTATGGTTTACATCATGTTCAATGCACCACTGCGAAAAATCGAGCCACTCAACTACCAAAATAATGGTGGTTTTAGGGTAGAATATATCTTAATCTTCTACAATTTTTTTGTTTTGAATGCCCTAGCACGTTCTAACCATGAGAAAATGACGATTTCTTAGGTACCTCTTAACACATAAAAGAATAGGAACTTGATTTAGTGGTGTGACCCCTTAAGACCGAGTTCGGTTAGGCCTGGCAGTTGCAGTAACGTCTGATTTCCATTTTGTGGGTTTTTTTTTCAGTTGTGTGACCATCATGGTATCATGGATGGAGTAAAAGAAGGCACCATTCAAGCATTTTGACTATTTACAAGCAAGATTAATCAAGAAAACAGCAAACAAGAAAATCCTTTAAAAAGGGATGCTGGGTTTCATTTAGTAATTTCAACTATACATGGCATTGCCTACTTGACAATAGATCTGGATATATAAGCATTTGTCTCAACTTTTACATGTGTCCTGTGACTAAATTAAAAACATCTGAAAGGTTGAGAAGCAAAAACTTAGGCCCTGCCTGATTATCATATCTTAATGTTGCTATCTTCAGTAGATAGCGCATGATTAGCAATGCACATATTGCATTAATTTGACTCAGAATTATATTTAAACTTGAATTATTTCACTTTTAATTGATCAAGATATGCTAAGAAAGACTGAATATCATATAAAATGGTCTTTTTTTAATGTTACTGCTCCCTTAAGAGATCACACCACTAAATCAGGTCCAACCTTATCTGACTGAAGAAATAACAACCGGTGTTTTTATTCGCTGACCATACCAGGTGCATTTGAATGGAAAAAAAAGTTTGAAATGAAGGTTGATGTGCCTATTTTTTGGTAATAGTTGTGCTCTTTGGATGTTTTTCTTATCATCCAAACATAAAATAATAAAAAATATTACAATTCTGACATTTTAGGAAGATTTTTTTAGTTCCATGCACCAAATGACGTCACAGCATAGAGGCGCTGATATGTAGGCTTTGGTATGGTTTACATCATGTTCAATGCACCACTGCGAAAAATCAAGCCACTCAACTACCAAAATAATGGTGGTTTTAGGGTAGAATATATCTTAATCTTCTACAATTTCTTTGTTTTGAATGCCCTAGCACGTTCTAACCATGAGAAAATGACGATTTCTTAGGTACCTCTTAACACATAAAAGAATAGGAACTTGATTTAGTGGTGTGACCCCTTAAGACCGAGTTCGGTTAGGCCTGGCAGTTGCAGTAACGTCTGATTTCAATTTTTTTTTTTTTTTTTTTCAGTTGTGTGACCATCATGGTATCATGGATGGAGTAAAAGAAGGCACCATTCAAGCATTTTTGACTATTTACAAGCAAGATTAATCAAGAAAACAGCAAACAAGAAAATCCTTTAAAAGGAATGCTGGGTTTCATTTAGTAATTTCAACTATACATGGCATTGCCTACTTGACAATAGATCTGGATATATAAGCATTTGTCTCAACTTTTACATGTGTCCTGTGACTAAATTAAAAACATCTGAAAGGTTGAGAAGCAAAAACTTAGGCCCTGCCTGATTATCATATCTTAATGTTGCTATCTTCAGTAGATAGCGCATGATTAGCAATGCACATATTGCATTAATTTGACTCAGAATTATATTTAAACTTGAATTATTTCACTTTTAATTGATCAAGATATGCTAAGAAAGACTGAATATCATGTAAAATGGTCTTTTTAAACAATTTCTGCTCCCTTAAGAGATCACACCACTAAATCAGGTCCAACCTTATCTGACTGAAGAAATAACAACCGGTGTTTTTATTCGCTGACCATAAAAGGTGCATTTGAATGGAAAAAAAAGGTTGAAATGAAGGTTGATGTGCCTATTTTTTGGTGATAGTTGTGCTCTTTGGATGTTTTTCTTATCATCCAAACATAAAATAATAAAAAATATTACAATTCTGACATTTTAGGAAGATTTTTTAGTTCCATGCACCAAATGACGTCACAGCATAGAGGCGCTGATATGTAGGCTTTGGTATGGTTTACATCATGTTCAATGCACCACTGCGAAAAATCGAGCCACTCAACTACCAAAATAATGGTGGTTTTAGGGTAGAATATATCTTAATCTTCTACAATTTTTTTTTTTGAATGCCCTAGCACGTTCTAACCATGAGAAAATGACGATTTCTTAGGTACCTCTTAACACATAAAAGAATAGGAACTTGATTTAGTGGTGTGACCCCTTAAGACCGAGTTCGGTTAGGCCTGGCAGTTGCAGTAACGTCTGATTTCCATTTTGTGGGGTTTTTTTTTCAGTTGTGTGACCATCATGGTATCATGGATGGAGTAAAAGAAGGCACCATTCAAGCATTTTTGACTATTTACAAGCAAGATTAATCAAGAAAACAGCAAACAAGAAAATCCTTTAAAAAGGGATGCTGGGTTTCATTTAGTAATTTCAACTATACATGGCATTGCCTACTTGACAATAGATCTGGATATATAAGCATTTGTCTCAACTTTTACATGTGTTCTGTGACTAAATTAAAACATCTGAAAGGTTGAGAAGCAAAAACTTAGGCCCTGCCTGATTATCATATCTTAATGTTGCTATCTTCAGTAGATAGCGCATGATTAGCAATGCACATATTGCATTGATTTGACTCAGAATTATATTTAAACTTGAATTATTTCACTTTTAATTGATCAAGATATGCTAAGAAAGACTGAATATCATGTAAAATGGTCTTTTTAAACAATTTCTGCTCCCTTAAGACCGAGTTCGGTTAGGTCTGGCAGTTGCAGTAACGTCTGATTTCCATTTTGTGGGTTTTTTTTTCAGTTGTGTGACCATCATGGTATCATGGATGGAGTAAAAGAAGGCACCATTCACGCATTTTGACTATTTACAAGCAAGATTAATCAAGAAAACAGCAAACAAGAAAATCCTTTAAAAAGAGATGCTGGGTTTCATTTAGTAATTTCAACTATACATGGCATTGCCTACTTGACAATAGATCTGGATATATAAGCATTGGTCTCAACTTTTACATGTGTCCTGTGTCTAAATTAAAAACATCTGAAAGGTTGAGAAGCAAAAACTTAGGCCCTGCCTGATTATCATATCTTAATGTTGCTATCTTCAGTAGATAGCGCATGATTAGCAATGCACATATTGCATTAATTTGACTCAGAATTATATTTAAACTTGAATTATTTCACTTTTAATTGATCAAGATATGCTAAGAAAGAATGAATATCATGTAAAATGGTCTTTTTAAACAATTTCTGCTCCCTTAAGAGATCACACCACTAAATCAGGTCCAACCTTATCTGACTGAAGAAATAACAACCGGTGTTTTTATTCGCTGACCATACCAGGTGCATTTGAATGGAAAAAAAAGTTTGAAATGAAGGTTGATGTGCCTATTTTTTGGTAATAGTTGTGCTCTTTGGATGTTTTTCTTATCATCCAAACATAAAATAATAAAAAATATTACAATTCTGACATTTTAGGAAGATTTTTTTATTTCCATGCACCAAATGACGTCACAGCATAGAGGCGCTGATATGTAGGCTTTGGTATGGTTTACATCATGTTCAATGCACCACTGCGAAAAATCGATCCACTCAACTACCAAAATAATGGTGGTTTTAGGGTAGAATATATCTTAATCTTCTACAATTTTTTTGTTTTGAATGCCCTAGCACGTTCTAACCATGAGAAAATGACGATTTCTTAGGTACCTCTTAACACATAAAAGAATAGGAACTTGATTTAGTGGTGTGACCCCTTAAGACCGAGTTCGGTTAGGCCTGGCAGTTGCAGTAACGTCTGATTTCCATTTAGTGGGTTTTTTTTTCAGTTGTGTGACCATCATGGTATCATGGATGGAGTAAAAGAAGGCACCATTCAAGCATTTTTGACTATTTACAAGCAAGATTAATCAAGAAAACAGCAAACAAGAAAATCCTTTAAAAAGGGATGCTGGGTTTCATTTAGTAATTTCAACTATACATGGCATTGCCTACTTGACAATAGATATGGATATATAAGCATTTGTCTCAACTTTTACATGTGTCCTGTGACTAAATTAAAAACATCTGAAAGGTTGAGAAGCAAAAACTTAGGCCCTGCCTGATTATCATATCTTAATGTTGCTATCTTCAGTAGATAGCGCATGATTAGCAATGCACATATTGCATTAATTTGACTCAGAATTATATTTAAACTTGAATTATTTCACTTTTAATTGATCAAGATATGCTACGAAAGACTGAATATCATGTAAACTGGTGTTTTTAAATAATTTTTGCTTCCTTAAGAGATCACACCACTAAATCAGGTTCAACCCTATCTGACTGAAGAAATAACAACCGGTGTTTTTATTCGCTGACCATTACCAGGTGCATTTGAATGGAAAAAAAGTTTGAAATGAAGGTTGATGTGCCTATTTTTTGGTGATAGTTGTGCTCTTTGGATGTTTTTCTTATCATCCAAACATAAAATAATAAAAAATATTACAATTCTGACATTTTAGGAAGATTTTTGTAGTTCCATGCACCAAATGACGTCACAGCATAGAGGCGCTGATATGTAGGCTTTGGTATGGTTTACATCATGTTCAATGCACCACTGCGAAAAATCGAGCCACACAACTACCAAAATAATGGTGGTTTTAGGGTAGAATATATCTTAATCTTCTACAATTTTTTTGTTTTGAATGCCCTAGCACGTTCTAACCATGAGAAAATGACGATTTCTTAGGTACCTCTTAACACATAAAAGAATAGGAACTTGATTTAGTGGTGTGACCCCTTAAGACCGAGTTCGGTTAAGCCTGGCAGTTGCAGTAACGTCTGATTTCCATTTTGTGGGTTTTTTTTCAGTTGTGTGACCATCATGGTATCATGGATGGAGTAAAAGAAGGCACCATTCAAGCATTTTTGACTATTTACAAGCAAGATTAATCAAGAAAACAGCAAACAAGAAAATCCTTTAAAAAGGGATGCTGGGTTTCATTTAGTAATTTCAACTATACATGGCATTGCCTACTTGACAATAGTTCTGGATATATAAGCATTTGTCTCAACTTTTACATGTGTTCTGTGACTAAATTAAAAACATCTGAAAGGTTGAGAAGCAAAAACTTAGGCCCTGCCTGATTGTCATATCTTAATGTTGCTATCTTCAGTAGATAGCGCATGATTAGCAATGCACATATTGCATTAATTTGACTCAGAATTATATTTAAACTTGAATTATTTCACTTTTAATTGATCAAGATATGCTAAGAAAGACTGAATATCATGTAAAATGGTCTTTTTAAACAATTTCTGCTCCCTTAAGAGATCACACCACTAAATCAGGTCCAACCTTATCTGACTGAAGAAATAACAACCGGTGTTTTTATTCGCTGACCATACCAGGTGCATTTGAATGGAAAAAAAGTTTGAAATGAAGGTTGATGTGCCTATTTTTTGGTGATAGTTGTGCTCTTTGGATGTTTTTCTATCATCCAAACATAAAATAATAAAAATATTACAATTCTGACATTTTAGGAAGATTTTTTAGTTCCATGCACCAAATGACGTCACAGCATAGAGGCGCTGATATGTAAGCTTTGGTATGGTTTACATCATGTTCAATGCACCACTGCGAAAAATCGAGCCACACAACTACCAAAATAATGGTGGTTTTAGGGTAGAATATATCTTAATCTTCTACAATTTTTTTGTTTTGAATGCCCTAGCACGTTCTAACTATGAGAAAATGAAGATTTCTTAGGTACCTCTTAACACATAAAAGAATAGGAACTTGATTTACTGGTGTGACCCCTTAAGACCGAGTTCGGTTAGGCCTGGCAGTTGCAGTAACGTCTGATTTCCATTTAGTGGGTTTTTTTTCAGTTGTGTGACCATCATGGTATCATGGATGGAGTAAAAGAAGGCACCATTCAAGCATTTTGACTATTTACAAGCAAGATTAATCAAGAAAACAGCAAACAAGAAAATCCTTTAAAAAGGGATGCTGGGTTTCATTTAGTAATTTCAACTATACATGGCATTGCCTACTTGACAATAGATATGGATATATAAGCATTTGTCTCAACTTTTACATGTGTCCTGTGACTAAATTAAAAACATCTGAAAGGTTGAGAAGCAAAAACTTAGGCCCTGCCTGATTATCATATCTTAATGTTGCTATCTTCAGTAGATAGCGCATGATTAGCAATGCACATATTGCATTAATTTGACTCAGAATTATATTTAAACTTGAATTATTTCACTTTTAATTGATCAAGATATGCTACGAAAGACTGAATATCATGTAAAATGGTCTAAAATGTCAGAATTGTAATTTTTTTTATTATTTTATGTTTGGATGATAAGAAAAACATCCAAAGAGCACAACTATCACCAAAAAATAGGCACATCAACCTTCATTTCAGACCTTTTTTTTTCCATTCAAATGCACCTGGTATGGTCAGCGAATAAAAACACCGGTTGTTATTTCTTCAGTCAGATAAGGTTGGACCTGATTTAGTGGTGTGATCGCTTAAGGGAGCAGAAATTGTTTAAAAAGACCATTTAAAATGATATTCAGTCTTTCTTAGCATATCTTGATCAATTAAAAGTGAAATAATTTAAGTTTAAATATAATTCTGAGTCAAATTAATGCAGTATGTGCATTGCTTATCATGCGCTATCTACTGAAGATAGCAACATTAAGATATGATAATCAGGCAGGGTTTAAGTTTTTGCTTCTCACACCATTAAGCCCTTTTTTAGCCGGATTTTAACCGGGCGAAAATAGTGTAAAATACCATTTTTTTGCGCTACGCGCGCACATCATCCCAATAAGGCCCTTTTCGGGAAGCTCGAAAACATACAGTATCTATGTATTGTATGATGCAACTGCAATTTTTTTCGACACTTTTACATGTGTCCTGTGACTAAATTAAAAACATCTGAAAGGTTGAGAAGCAAAAACTTAGGCCCTGCCTGATTATCATATCTTAATGTTGCTATCTTCAGTAGATAGCGCATGATTAGCAATGCACATATTGCATTAATTTGACTCAGAATTATATTTAAACTTGAATTATTTCACTTTTAATTGATCAAGATATGCTGAGAAAGACTGAATATCATGTAAAATGGTCTTTTTAAACAATTTCTGCTCCCTTAAGAGATCACACCACTAAATCAGGTCCAACCTTATCTGACTGAAGAAATAACAACCGGTGTTTTTATTCGCTGACCATAAAAGGTGCATTTGAATGGAAAAAAAAGGTTGAAATGAAGGTTGATGTGCCTATTTTTTGGTGATAGTTGTGCTCTTTGGATGCTTTTCTTATCATCCAAACATAAAATAATAAAAAATATTACAATTCTGACATTTTAGGAAGATTTTTTTAGTTCCATGCACCAAATGACGTCACAGCATAGAGGCGCTGATATGTAGGCTTTGGTATGGTTTACATCATGTTCAATGCACCACTGCGAAAAATCGAGCCACTCAACTACCAAAATAATGGTGGTTTTAGGGTAGAATATATCTCAATCTTCTAGAATGTTTTTGTTTTGAATGCCCTAGCACGTTCTAACCATGAGAAAATGACGATTTCTTAGGTACCTCTTAACACATAAAAGAATAGGAACTTGATTTAGTGGTGTGACCCCTTAAGACCGAGTTCGGTTAGGCCTGGCAGTTGCAGTAACGTCTGATTTCAATTTTGTGGGTTTTTTTAAAGTTGTGTAACCATCATGGTATCATGGATGGAGTAAAAGAAGGCACCATTCAAGCATTTTTGACTATTTACAAGCAAGATTAATCAAGAAAACAGCAAACAAGAAAATCCTTTAAAAAGGGATGCTGGGTTTCATTTAGTAATTTCAACTATACGTGGCATTGCCTACTTGACAATAGATCTGGATATATAAGCATTTGTCTCAACTTTTACATGTGTCCTGTGACTAAATTAAAAACATTTGAAAGGTTGAGAAGCAAAAACTTAGGCCCTGCCTGATTATCATATCTTAATGTTGCTATCTTCAGTAGATAGCGCATGATTAGCAATGCACATACTGCATTAATTTGACTCAGAATTATATTTAAACTTGAATTATTTCACTTTTAACTGATCAAGATATGCTAAGAAAGACTGAATATCATGTAAAATGGTCTTTTAAACAATTTCTGCTCCCTTAAGAGATCACACCACTAAATCAGGTCCAACCTTATCTGACTGAAGAAATAACAACCGGTGTTTTTATTCGCTGACCATACCAGGTGCATTTGAATGGAAAAAAAAAGTTTGAAATGAAGGTTGATGTGCCTATTTTTTGGTGATAGTTGTGCTCTTTGGATGTTTTTCTTATCATCCAAACATAAAATAATAAAAAATATTACAATTCTGACATTTTAGGAAGATTTTTTAGTTCCATGCACCAAATGACGTCACAGCATAGAGGCGCTGATATGTAAGCTTTGGTATGGTTTACATCATGTTCAATGCACCACTGCGAAAAATCGAGCCACACAACTACCAAAATAATGGTGGTTTTAGGGTAGAATATATCTTAATCTTCTACAATTTTTTTGTTTTGAATGCCCTAGCACGTTCTAACTATGAGAAAATGAAGATTTCTTAGGTACCTCTTAACACATAAAAAAGAATAGGAACTTGATTTACTGGTGTGACCCCTTAAGACCGAGTTCGGTTAGGCCTGGCAGTTGCAGTAACGTCTGATTTCCATTTAGTGGGTTTTTTTTTCAGTTGTGTGACCATCATGGTATCATGGATGGAGTAAAAGAAGGCACCATTCAAGCATTTTTGACTATTTACAAGCAAGATTAATCAAGAAAACAGCAAACAAGAAAATCCTTTAAAAAGGGATGCTGGGTTTCATTTAGTAATTTCAACTATACATGGCATTGCCTACTTGACAATAGATATGGATATATAAGCATTTGTCTCAACTTTTACATGTGTCCTGTGACTAAATTAAAAACATCTGAAAGGTTGAGAAGCAAAAACTTAGGCCCTGCCTGATTATCATATCTTAATGTTGCTATCTTCAGTAGATAGCGCATGATTAGCAATGCACATATTGCATTAATTTGACTCAGAATTATATTTAAACTTGAATTATTTCACTTTTAATTGATCAAGATATGCTACGAAAGACTGAATATCATGTAAAATGGTCTAAAATGTCAGAATTGTAATTTTTTTTTATTATTTTATGTTTGGATGATAAGAAAAACATCCAAAGAGCACAACTATCACCAAAAAATAGGCACATCAACCTTCATTTCAAACCTTTTTTTTTCCATTCAAATGCACCTGGTATGGTCAGCGAATAAAAACACCGGTTGTTATTTCTTCAGTCAGATAAGGTTGGACCTGATTTAGTGGTGTGATCGCTTAAGGGAGCAGAAATTGTTTAAAAAGACCATTTAAAATGATATTCAGTCTTTCTTAGCATATCTTGATCAATTAAAAGTGAAATAATTTAAGTTTAAATATAATTCTGAGTCAAATTAATGCAGTATGTGCATTGCTTATCATGCGCTATCTACTGAAGATAGCAACATTAAGATATGATAATCAGGCAGGGTTTAAGTTTTTGCTTCTCACACCATTAAGCCCTTTTTTAGCCGGATTTTAACCGGGCGAAAATAGTGTAAAATACCATTTTTTTCGCGCTACGCGCGCACATCATCCCAATAAGGCCCTTTTCGGGAAGCTCGAAAACATACAGTATCTATGTATTGTATGATGCAACTGCAATTTTTTTCGACACTTTTACATGTGTCCTGTGACTAAATTAAAAACATCTGAAAGGTTGAGAAGCAAAAACTTAGGCCCTGCCTGATTATCATATCTTAATGTTGCTATCTTCAGTAGATAGCGCATGATTAGCAATGCACATATTGCATTAATTTGACTCAGAATTATATTTAAACTTGAATTATTTCACTTTTAATTGATCAAGATATGCTGAGAAAGACTGAATATCATGTAAAATGGTCTTTTTAAACAATTTCTGCTCCCTTAAGAGATCACACCACTAAATCAGGTCCAACCTTATCTGACTGAAGAAATAACAACCGGTGTTTTTATTCGCTGACCATAAAAGGTGCATTTGAATGGAAAAAAAAGGTTGAAATGAAGGTTGATGTGCCTATTTTTTGGTGATAGTTGTGCTCTTTGGATGCTTTTCTTATCATCCAAACATAAAATAATAAAAAATATTACAATTCTGACATTTTAGGAAGATTTTTTAGTTCCATGCACCAAATGACGTCACAGCATAGAGGCGCTGATATGTAGGCTTTGGTATGGTTTACATCATGTTCAATGCACCACTGCGAAAAATCGAGCCACTCAACTACCAAAATAATGGTGGTTTTAGGGTAGAATATATCTCAATCTTCTAGAATGTTTTTGTTTTGAATGCCCTAGCACGTTCTAACCATGAGAAAATGACGATTTCTTAGGTACCTCTTAACACATAAAAGAATAGGAACTTGATTTAGTGGTGTGACCCCTTAAGACCGAGTTCGGTTAGGCCTGGCAGTTGCAGTAACGTCTGATTTCAATTTTGTGGGTTTTTTTTTAAAGTTGTGTAACCATCATGGTATCATGGATGGAGTAAAAGAAGGCACCATTCAAGCATTTTTGACTATTTACAAGCAAGATTAATCAAGAAAACAGCAAACAAGAAAATCCTTTAAAAAGGGATGCTGGGTTTCATTTAGTAATTTCAACTATACGTGGCATTGCCTACTTGACAATAGATCTGGATATATAAGCATTTGTCTCAACTTTTACATGTGTCCTGTGACTAAATTAAAAACATTTGAAAGGTTGAGAAGCAAAAACTTAGGCCCTGCCTGATTATCATATCTTAATGTTGCTATCTTCAGTAGATAGCGCATGATTAGCAATGCACATACTGCATTAATTTGACTCAGAATTATATTTAAACTTGAATTATTTCACTTTTAACTGATCAAGATATGCTAAGAAAGACTGAATATCATGTAAAATGGTCTTTTAAACAATTTCTGCTCCCTTAAGAGATCACACCACTAAATCAGGTCCAACCTTATCTGACTGAAGAAATAACAACCGGTGTTTTTATTCGCTGACCATACCAGGTGCATTTGAATGGAAAAAAAAGTTTGAAATGAAGGTTGATGTGCCTATTTTTTGGTGATAGTTGTGCTCTTTGGATGTTTTTCTTATCATCCAAACATAAAATAATAAAAAATATTACAATTCTGACATTTTAGGAAGATTTTTTTAGTTCCATGCACCAAATGACGTCACAGCATAGAGGCGCTGATATGTAGGCTTTGGTATGGTTTACATCATGTGCAATGCACCACTGCGAAAAATCGAGCCACTCAACTACCAAAATAATGGTGGTTTTAGGGTAGAATATATCTCAATCTTCTAGAATTTTTTTGTTTTGAATGCCCTAGCACGTTCTAACCATGAGAAAATGACGATTTCTTAGGTACCTCTTAACACATAAAAGAATAGGAACTTGATTTAGTGGTGTGACCCCTTAAGACCGAGTTCGGTTAGGCCTGGCAGTTGCAGTAACGTCTGATTTCAATTTTGTGGGTTTTTTTTTTCAGTTGTGTGACCATCATGGTATCATGGATGGAGTAAAAGAAGGCACCATTCAAGCATTTATGACTATTTACAAGCAAGATTAATCAAGAAAACAGCAAACAAGAAAATCCTTTTAAAATGGATGCTGGGTTTCATTTAGTAATTTCAACTATACATGGCATTGCCTACTTGACAATAGATCTGGATATATAAGCATTTGTCTCAACTTTTACATGTGTCCTGTGACTAAATTAAAAACATCTGAAAGGTTGAGAAGCAAAAACTTAAACCCTGCCTGATTATCATATCTTAATGTTGCTATCTTCAGTAGATAGCGCATGATTAGCAATGCACATACTGCATTAATTTGACTCAGAATTATATTTAAACTTGAATTATTTCACTTTTAACTGATCAAGATATGCTAAGAAAGACTGAATATCATGTAAAATGGTCTTTTTAAACAATTTCTGCTCCCTTAAGAGATCACACCACTAAATCAGGTCCAACCTTATCTGACTGAAGAAATAACAACCGGTGTTTTTATTCGCTGACCATACCAGGTGCATTTGTTGAAATGAAGGTTGATGTGCCTATTTTTTGGTGATAGTTGTGGTCTTTGGATGTTTTTCTTATCATCCAAACATAAAATAATAAAAAATATTACAATTCTGACATTTTAGGAAGATTTTTTAGTTCCATGCACCAAATGACGTCACAGCATAGAGGCGCTGATATGTAGGCTTTGGTATGGTTTACATCATGTTCAATGCACCACTGCGAAAAATCGAGCCACTCAATTACCAAAATAATGGTGGTTTTAGGGTAGAATATATCTCAATCTTCTAGAATTTTTTTGTTATGAATGCCCTAGCACGTTCTAACCATGAGAAAATGACGATTTCTTAGGTACCTCTTAACACATCAAAGAATAGGAACTTGATTTAGTGGTGTGACCCCTTAAGACCGAGTTCGGTTAGGCCTGGCAGTTGCAGTAACGTCTGATTTCAATTTTGTGGTTTTTTTTTTCAGTTGTGTGACCATCATGGTATCATGGATGGAGTAAAAGAAGGCACCATTCAAGCATTTTTGACTATTTACAAGCAAGATTAATCAAGAAAACAGCAAACAAGAAAATCCTTTAAAAATGGATGCTGGGTTTCATTTAGTAATTTCAACTATACATGGCATTGCCTACTTGACAATAGATCTGGATATATAAGCATTTGTCTCAACTTTTACATGTGTCCTGTGACTAAATTAAAAACATCTGAAAAGTTGAGAAGCAAAAACTTAGGCCCTGCCTGATTATCATATCTTAATGTTGCTATCTTCAGTAGATAGCGCATGATTAGCAATGCACATACTGCATTAATTTGACTCAGAATTATATTTAAACTTGAATTATTTCACTTTTAATTGATCAAGATATGCTAAGAAAGACTGAATATCATTTTAAATGGCCTTTTTAAACAATTTCTGCTCCCTTAAGAGATCACACCACTAAATCAGGTCCAACCTTATCTGACTGAAGAAATAACAACCGGTGTTTTTATTCGCTGACCATACCAGGTGCATTTGAATGGAAAAAAAAGTTTGAAATGAAGGTTGATGTGCCTATTTTTTTTTTTTTTTTTTTTTTTTTGGATGTTTTTCTTATCATCCAAACATAAAATAATAAAAATATTACAATTCTGACATTTTAGGAAGATTTTTTTAGTTCCATGCACCAAATGACGTCACAGCATAGAGGCGCTGATATGTAGGCTTTGGTATGGTTTACATCATGTTCAATGCACCACTGCGAAAAATCGAGCCACTCAACTACCAAAATAATGGTGGTTTTAGGGTAGAATATATCTCAATCTTCTAGAATGTTTTTGTTTTGAATGCCCTAGCACGTTCTAACCATGAGAAAATGACGATTTCTTAGGTACCTCTTAACACATAAAAGAATAGGAACTTGATTTAGTGGTGTGACCCCTTAAGACCGAGTTCGGTTAGGCCTGGCAGTTGCAGTAACGTCTGATGTCAATTTTGTGGGTGTTTTTTTCAGTTGTGTGACCATCATGGTATCATGGATGGAGTAAAAGAAGGCACCATTCAAGCATTTTTGACTATTTACAAGCAAGATTAATCAAGAAAACAGCAAACAAGAAAATCCTTTAAAAAGGGATGCTGGGTTTCATTTAGTAATTTCAACTATACATGGCATTGCCTACTTGACAATAGATCTGGATATATAAGCATTTGTCTCAACTTTTACATGTGTCCTGTGACTAAATTAAAAACATCTGAAAGGTTGAGAAGCAAAAACTTAGGCCCTGCCTGATTATCATATCTTAATGTTGCTATCTTCAGTAGATAGCGCATGATTTGCAAATGCACATACTGCATTAATTTGACTCAGAATTATATTTAAACTTGAATTATTTCACTTTTAATTGATCAAGATATGCTAAGAAAGACTGAATATCATTTTAAATGGTCTTTTTAAACAATTTCTGCTCCCTTAAGAGATCACACCACTAAATCAGGTCCAACCTTATCTGACTGAAGAAATAACAACCGGTGTTTTTATTCGCTGACCATACCAGGTGCATTTGAATGGAAAAAAAAAGTTTGAAATGAAGGTTGGTATGCCTATTTTTTGGTGATAGTTGTGCTCTTTGGATGTTTTTCTTATCATCCAAACATAAAATAATAAAAAATATTACAATTCTGACATTTTAGGAAGATTTTTTTAGTTCCATGCACTAAATGACGTCACAGCATAGAGGCGCTGATATGTAGGCTTTGGTATGGTTTACATCATGTTCAATGCACCACTGCGAAAAATCGAGCCACTCAACTACCAAAATAATGGTGGTTTTAGGGTAGAATATATCTCAATCTTCTAGAATGTTTTTGTTTTGAATGCCCTAGCACGTTCTAACCATGAGAAAATGACGATTTCTTAGGTACCTCTTAACACATAAAAGAATAGGAACTTGATTTAGTGGTGTGACCCCTTAAGACCGAGTTCGGTTAGGCCTGGCAGTTGCAGTAACGTCTGATTTTAATTTTGTGGGTGTTTTTTTTCAGTTGTGTGACCATCATGGTATCATGGATGGAGTAAAAGAAGGCACCATTCAAGCATTTTTGACTATTAACAAGCAAGATTAATCAAGAAAACAGCAAACAAGAAAATCCTTTAAAAAGGGATGCTGGGTTTCATTTAGTAATTTCAACTATACATGGCATTGCCTACTTGACAATAGATCTGGATAATGCATTTGCAACCTGTCTTTGAATGGGTCTACTTTTCCTGATGCATGGAAGAAGGCTAAAGTAACTCCAATATTTAAATCGGGTGATAAAACTCATGTTAGTAACTATACACCTATCTCTGTATTACCAATTGTATCAAAGATCATTGAAAGAGCTGTCCATGATCAATTATATGAATATATGAGTAATGTAGGACTGTTATCAAATGCTCAATCAGGATTTCGTCCGAATCATTCCACAACAACAACAACCCTTCTAGATGTGCAAGATTACATATTAAAGAATATGGATACAGGTTATGCTACAGGTGTTTTATTTATAGACTTAAAGAAAGCATTTGATACTGTAAATCATGATATTCTGATTAGGAAACTTAAACAATATGGGGTATATGGGGATGAATTATTATGGTTTAAATCATACTTAAACAACAGAGAACAAACTGTTAATGTTAACTCAACTCTTTCTGACTTTAGGCCAATTGATATTGGTATTCCTCAGGGCTCAATTTTAGGTCCTTTACTGTTTATCATTTTTGTTAACTGTTTACCTAATGCTGTGTCTGAATGTAAACTGTAATGTATGCTGATGATACCTCTTTAATGTGTAAAGCTAAAAATGAATCTGATCTTAAAATTCAAATGGAGTCATGTCTAAGTAGGGTAGCTGAATGGTTCAAAGTAAACAAACTCACTTTAAATGTTGAAAAGACTAAGTTTATGATCTTTGGTACAAACAAAATGCTTGAAAAGTTCAACAATGTACATTTATTATATAACAACAATGATATTGAAAGAGTAGATGAGTTTAAATATCTAGGTGTAAAATTTGATAGCAAGATGTCTTGGTCAGCTCATGTTGATAATGTTAGTAAAACTATTTCCAAAATAACTGGCATAATAAAACGTATAAAATATTTCCTTCCACACAAAACCACTGTAATGTTATCCAATGCTCTTGTTATTCCCCACTTTGATTATGGCAGCATGGTCTGGTCAAATTTTAGTGTAGAGTACCATAATAGGCTTCAGGTACTTCATAATGATTTAGCTAGAATAATTCTCTCAGCAGATATAAGGACACCAACTAATGATTTAATGAATACTTTGCAGTGGGTTAAACTTGATCAAAGATGGCATAATACTCTATTAATGACTGTTTTCAAATGTTTAAAGAATGAATATCCATCATACTTATCTTCTCAATTTGATTTTGTTCATGATAACCATAATCATATAACTAGAAATCATACTTCTAATACATTGATTGTTCCAAAATTTAAATCAAATTCAGGTCAACGTACTTTTCACGTCAGGGCAGCCTATGCATGGAATTCTTTGCCACCGACAGTAAGAGCGCAGATGGAAAATATGACTTTAGGCCAATTTCAGTCAAAAATTAAAGAAATTTAGGCCTGTCTTTATCTACATTTTGTTCATTTGCTTGCTTATTTTTGTATAAATATAATTATTGTATTTCTGTATTTTGAATCATGGTACTTATAATTTTCTTGTATTTGATGATACCATTATACTTATTTGTAATACTAGTATATTATGTATGCTATTTTTGTAAATATTGTGTATCGTAATATATTTTGTTGCTATAACATGTATACAATGAGGGCCTGCTTGAAAAGCAGTGCTTGTCACTGAAGCAGTATTACCCTCAATAAAGAAAGAATAAATAAATAAAATAAATATAAGCATTTGTCTCAACTTTTACATGTGTCCTGTGACTAAATTAAAAACATCTGAAAGGTTGAGAAGCAAAACCTTAGGCCCTGCCTGATTATCATATCTTAATGTTGCTATCTTCAGTAGATAGCGCATGATTAGCAATGCACATACTGCATTAATTTGACTCAGAATTATATTTAAACTTGAATTATTTCACTTTTAATTGGTCAAGATATGCTAAGAAAGACTGAATATCATGTAAAATGGTCTTTTTAAACAATTTCTGCTCCCTTAAGCGATCACACGACTAAATCAGGTCCAACCCTATCTGACTGAAGAAATAACAACCGGTGTTTTTATTCGCTGAGCATACCAGGTGCATTTTAATGGAAAAAAAAAGTTTGAAATGAAGGTTGATGTGCCTATTTTTTGGTGATAGTTGTGCTCTTTGGATGTTTTTCTTATCATTCAAACATAAAATAATAAAAAATATTACAATTCTGACATTTTAGGAAGATTCTTTTAGTTCCATGCACCAAATGACGTCACAGCATAGAGGCGCTGATATGTAGGCTTTGGTATGGTTTACATCATGTTCAATGCACCACTGCGAAAAATCGAGCCACTCAACTACCAAAATAATGGTGGTTTTAGGGTAGAATATATCACAATCTTTTAGAATTTTTTTGTTTTGAATGCCCTAGCACGTTCTAACCATGATAAAATGACGATTTCCTAGGTACCTCTTAACACATAAAAGAATAGGAACTTGATTTAGTGGTGTGACCCCTTAAGACCGACTTCGGTTAGGCCTGGCAGTTGCAGTAACGTCTGATTTCAATTTTGTGGTGTTTTTGTCAGTTGTGTGACCATCATGGTATCATGGATGGAGTAAAAGAAGGCACCATTCAAGCATTTTTGACTATTTACAAGCAAGATTAATCAAGAAAACAGCAAACAAGAAAATCCTTTTAAAATGGATGCTGGGTTTCATTTAGTAATTTCAACTATACATGGCATTGCCTACTTGACAATAAATCTGGATATATAAGCATTTGTCTCAACTTTTACATGTGTCCTGTGACTAAATTAAAAACATCTGAAAGGTTGAGAAGCAAAACCTTAGGCCCTGCCTGATTATCATATCTTAATGTTGCTATCTTCAGTAGATAGCGCATGATTAGCAATGCACATACTGCATTAATTTGACTCAGAATTATATTTAAACTTGAATTATTTCACTTTTAATTGGTCAAGATATGCTAAGAAAGACTGAATATCATGTAAAATGGTCTTTTAAAATAATTTCTGCTCCCTTAAGCGATCACACGACTAAATCAGGTCCAACCCTATCTGACTGAAGAAATAACAACCGGTGTTTTTATTCGCTGACCATACCAGGTGCATTTTAATGGAAAAAAAAAGTTTGAAATGAAGGTTGATGTGCCTATTTTTTGGTGATAGTTGTGCTCTTTGGATGTTTTTCTTATCATCCAAACATAAAATAATAAAAAATATTACAATTCTGACATTTTAGGAAGATTTTTTTAGTTCCATGCACCAAATGACGTCACAGCATAGAGGCGCTGATATGTAGGCTTTGGTATGGTTTACATCATGTTCAATGCACCACTGCGAAAAATCGAGCCACTCAACTACCAAAATAATGGTGGTTTTAGGGTAGAATATATCACAATCTTTTAGAATTGTTTTGTTTTGAATGCCCTAGCACGTTCTAACCATGAGAAAATGACGATTTCCTAGTTACCTCTTAACACATAAAATAATAGGAACTTGATTTAGTGGTGTGACCCGTTAAGACCGAGTTCGGTTAGGCCTGGCAGTTGCAGTAACGTCTGATTTCAATTTTGTGGTGTTTTTTTCAGTTGTGTGACCATCATGGTATCATGGATGGAGTAAAAGAAGGCACCATTCAAGCATTTTTGCCTGAAGAAATAACAACCGGTGTTTTTATTCGCTGACCATACCAGGTGCATTTTAATGGAAAAAAAAGTTTGAAATGAAGGTTGATGTGCCTATTTTTTGGTGATAGTTGTGCTCTTTGGATGTTTTTCTTATCATCCAAACATAAAATAATAAAAAAATATTACAATTCTGACATTTTAGGAAGATTTTTTTAGTTCCATGCACCAAATGCCGTCACAGCATAGAGGCGCTGATATGTAGGCTTTGGTATGGTTTACATCATGTTCAATGCACCACTGCGAAAAATCGAGCCACTCAACTACCAAAATAATGGCGGTTTTAGGGTAGAATATATCACAATCTTTTAGAATTTTTTGTTTTGAATGCCCTAGCACGTTCTAACCATGAGCAAATGACGATTTCATAGGTACCTCTTAACACATAAAAGAATAGGAACTTGATTTAGTGGTGTGACCCCTTAAGACCGAGTTCGGTTAGGCCTGGCAGTTGCAGTAACGTCTGATTTCAATTTTGTGGTGTTTTTTTCAGTTGTGTGACCATCATGGTATCATGGATGGAGTAAAAGAAGGCACCATTCAAGCATTTTTGACTATTTACAAGCAAGATTAATCAAGAAAACAGCAAACAAGAAAATCCTTTAAAAAGGGATGCTGGGTTTCATTTAGTAATTTCAACTATACATGGCATTGCCAACTTGACAATAGATCTGGATATATAAGCATTTGTCTCAACTTTTACATGTGTCCTGTGACTAAATTAAAAACATCTGAAAGGTTGAGAAGCAAAAACTTAGGCCCTGCCTGATTATCATATCTTAATGTTGCTATCTTCAGTAGATAGCGCATGATTAACAATGCACATACTGCATTAATTTGACTCAGAATTATATTTAAACTTGAATTATTTCACTTTTAATTGGTCAAGATATGCTAAAAAAGACTGAATATCAAGTAAAATGGTCTTTTTAAACAATTTCTGCTCCCTTAAGAGATCACACCACTAAATCAGGTCCAACCCTATCTGACTGAAGAAATAACAACCGGTGTTTTTATTCGCTGACCATCCCAGGTGTATTTTAATGGAAAAAAAAGTTTGAAATGAAGGTTGATGTGCCTATTTTTTGGTGATAGTTGTGCTCTTTGGATGTTTTTCTTATCATCCAAACATAAAATAATAAAAATATATTACAATTCTGACATTTTAGGAAGATTTTTTTAGTTCCATGCACCAAATGCCGTCACAGCATAGAGGCGCTGATATGTAGGCTTTGGTATGGTTTACATCATGTTCAATGCACCACTGCGAAAAATCGAGCCACTCAACTACCAAAATAATGGCGGTTTTAGGGTAGAATATATCACAATCTTTTAGAATTTTTTTGTTTTGAATGCCCTAGCACGATCTAACCATGATAAAATGACGATTTCCTAGGTACCTCTTAACACATAAAAGAATAGGAACTTGATTTAGTGGTGTGACCCCTTAAGACCGAGTTCGGTTAGGCCTGGCAGTTGCAGTAACGTCTGATTTCAATTTTGTGGTGTTTTTTCAGTTGTGTGACCATCATGGTATCATGGATGGAGTAAAAGAAGGCACCATTCAAGCATTTTTGACTATTTACAAGCAAGATTAATCAAGAAAACAGCAAACAAGAAAATCCTTTAAAAGGGATGCTGGGTTTCATTTAGTAATTTCAACTATACATGGCATTGCCTACTTGACAATAAATCTGGATATATAAGCATTTGTCTCAACTTTTACATGTGTCCTGTGACTAAATTAAAAACATCTGAAAGGTTGAGAAGCAAAAACTTAGGCCCTGCCTAATTATCATATCTTAATGTTGCTATCTTCAGTAGATAGCGCATGATTAGCAATGCACATACTGCATTAATTTGACTCAGAATTATATTTAAACTTGAATTATTTCACTTTTAATTGGTCAAGATATGCTAAGAAAGACTGAATATCATGTAAAATGGTCTTTTTAAACAATTTCTGCTCCCTTAAGCGATCACACGACTAAATCAGGTCCAACCCTATCTGACTGAAGAAATAACAACCGGTGTTTTTATTCGCTGACCATACCAGGTGCATTTTAATGGAAAAAAAAGTTTGAAATGAAGGTTGATGTGCCTATTTTTTGGTGATAGTTGTGCTCTTTGGATGTTTTTCTTATCATCCAAACATAAAATAATAAAAATATTACAATTCTGACATTTTAGGAAGATTTTTTTTTTCCATGCACCAAATGACGTCACAGCATAGATGCGCTGATATGTAGGCTTTGGTATGGTTTACATCATGTTCAATGCACCACTGCGAAAAATCGAGCCACTCAACTACCAAAATAATGGTGCTTTTAGGGTGGAATATATCACAATCTTTTAGAATTTTTTGTTTTGAATGCCCTAGCACGTTCTAACCATGAGCAAATGACGATTTCATAGGTACCTCTTAACACATAAAAGAATAGGAACTTGATTTAGTGGTGTGACCCCTTAAGACCGAGTTCGGTTAGGCCTGGCAGTTGCAGTAACGTCTGATTTCAATTTTGTGGTGTTTTTTTCAGTTGTGTGACCATCATGGTATCATGGATGGAGTAAAAGAAGGCACCATTCAAGCATTTTTGACTATTTACAAGCAAGATTAATCAAGAAAACAGCAAACAAGAAAATCCTTTAAAAATGGATGCTGGGTTTCATTTAGTAATTTCAACTATACATGGCATTGCCAACTTGACAATAGATCTGGATATATAAGCATTTGTCTCAACTTTTACATGTGTCCTGTGACTAAATTAAAAACATCTGAAAGGTTGAGAAGCAAAAACTTAGGCCCTGCCTGATTATCATATCTTAATGTTGCTATCTTCAGTAGATAGCGCATGATTAGCAATGCACATACTGCATTAATTTGACTCAGAATTATATTTAAACTTGAATTATTTCACTTTTAATTGGTCAAGATATGCTAAAAAAGACTGAATATCAAGTAAAATGGTCTTTTAAACAATTTCTGCTCCCTTAAGAGATCACACCACTAAATCAGGTCCAACCCTATCTGACTGAAGAAATAACAACCGTGTTTTTATTCGCTGACCATCCCAGGTGTATTTTAATGGAAAAAAAGTTTGAAATGAAGGTTGATGTGCCTATTTTTGGTGATAGTTGTGCTCTTTGGATGTTTTTCTTATCATCCAAACATAAAATAATAAAAAAATATTACAATTCTGACATTTTAGGAAGATTTTTTAGTTTCCATGCACCAAATGACGTCACAGCATAGAGGCGCTGAGATGTAGGCTTTGGTATGGTTTACATCATGTTCAATGCACCACTGCGAAAAATCGAGCCACTCAACTACCAAAATAATGGTGGTTTTAGGGTAGAATATATCACAATCTTTTAGAATGTTTTTGTTTTGAATGCCCTAGCACGTTCTAACCATGAGAAAATGACGATTTCCTAGGAAACTCTTAACACATAAAAGAATAGGAACTTGATTTAGTGGTGTGACCCCTTAAGACCGAGTTCGGTTAGGCATGGCAGTTGCAGTAACGTCTGTTTGTTTGTTTGTTTACCCAAAAACAAAAACAAACAAAACAACATAATTCATAGGCCTACCCACTCAAAAATAGTAAGTTTAAAGTTGACTAGATTTATATAGTTCAATTGTTTACTACCTGGATGAATGACAGGCCTAATCTTAGGGACCATTCAAAAACAATTGTTAGGGGGGACCTGATGTAAAAAAAATTCATCACAAATTTTTTTTTGCCCCCCCCCCTTTTTCAGATCTCAAAAATTTCAGGCTCCCCTCCTTTTTGACATGAACATTATGGGTCAACCCCATAGAATAGCATATAAACTCAATTTTCCCAGGAAAACCCACAAAAAAAGAAGGAAAAACAACAACAACAATAAACTCTTAGTAATGGAGTGTTCAGAAATACTTTGGGGGGGGGGGGGGGGCTGGTAAAAAGGGAGGGGGCCGAAAGGTTTTGGACCTTAAAAGAGAGGGGACCAAAAAAGTTTTAGGTGGTAGGAAAGGGGGGCAAAATGTTTTCCGCTTCAAAACCCAAAATTGTCGCGCGCTTTGTGCGCATTAGGTCCCTCTATATCACTTTTAACATGGGCAAGTTTTGGTTTTCAGTGCTTTTGTTTGAAAAAATGATGGCACTTAGCTTATACATATCTATTAATTAATATAACATTCAAGATGATCAGCAACATGTAACATCTGGGTTGGTCTAAGAAATACAGTTTTTATCATAGAATTTTATATCTCTTCAAAGTAGGCTACAAATATGATTATGTACCAATCTCATCAAAATACAACTAAATCAAGAAAATATTGCAAATAAATTGGATTTCTTTGCATGTTAACTGCACACTTCAGTTTACTATTTCTCATTGCAAATAATTATTTTGTATACATAGGCCCATGGGTAGATTTACCATAGGGCAGAGTGGGCACAGGCCCAGGTACCACAGTCTTTGGGGGCCAAAACTGATACCTGTGTACATTTGCGTGACCAAATTAATCTCATATTTGACTATTTTAGCTTTTTGCATAAATTAGTTCCAATTTTAACAATATTTGACCATTCAAGCTTCAATATGGCCAAATTTTGTATGCGATTCGCGCGCATTTGTACTATCATAATAGCCACAGATCCAAATTATGCTGATGTGCCTATGAACCTCCAAATAAATCCTCTATTTCATTTATCCCTGTAAAATCAGATAAACACCCTGATTTGGGACAAATCTAAATTAAGTATAAAATGAAAATTTCCTTGTGCTTGTATTTAATGCACAATTGTCCCACTGGGAATGTTTCAAACATTTGCCTCCCTCAATGACATGTGACCCAGATACCACACCACTAGAAACAACACTATTAAGTATGTTTGTTATCACGATAATGGGGGGGGTCAAAAGTTTTGTCTGGGAAAAGAGGGGGTCAAAAAGTTTAGCGGTCCATTGAGGGGGGGGGGTTAAAAAGTTTTCGAGCGAAAAATTGGAGGAAGACCAGCCCCCCTACCAAAGTATTAATGAACACTCCCTAAGTTAGGTCATTTTGAATGAAGTTGTTTATTTTTTAAGTCATCTTCCTTTTCTTTTAGGGGTGGTGCAAGGGAATTTCCCCAGGTAAATCAAACTAGGCGCTGTGCAATCAGGAGGAATGGAGGAAGGACAAAAACATTTTGGGCAGGCAAAAGGGGGCAAGCAATGTTTGGTACACATTCATGGGGCGCCTATGCTTAAAATATGTGCTCTAGATTTGCAAATTGGTATCCCAATAATTTGTCATGTGCAAACAAGGGGGGAGGGGGCAAAGATTTTTCAGCAGGCGGGGGGCGGGGCATTTTTGGCTGGCCGAGGTGGGGGAACATTTTTTGGCACACCACTGACCACTGTAATTTACCCCAGGGGTTTCATAATTATTGCCTGACTTCCAGGCCCATAGTGGCTCATAGCCCTCTCAGCAAAACTTTTCTGAAACCTCTAATATGCAGTGGCGTAGCGTCATAGGGGCACATGCCCCCCATCGATCTGAAATTTTAAAAAATCCCATAGGAAAATTGCCGAAAAAACAGCTTGTGCCCCCCATCAGACCCGGTGCCCCCCAAATCATGGTTGGTGCCCCCCATGTGATGACCCACGCTACGCCACTGCTAATATGGTATGCAATCTATTATAAATGATAAATGACAACTTTAAAGTAATTATTGTAAAATCATAAGTGTATCATATGTATAGTTTATTCAATCTATACACTGTAGCTCATTGTAACACAAGTACCCAGTGGGCACATAACGCAATGTATATTTGATCATATACTTTGGTTCCCATCAAGTTTGTTAGTGATGTCAATGCTTTTTCACGGTTGTGCAGCAACAAACCATCGTATGCTCTGCACAATAACTTTACATGCGCTATTTGATATTGTTTCCACTACCAAACTTGAGGTGAATCAAAGTATAGAAGCCATTTAGTAACTGGTCATTTTGTTCTCTTTGGTCAAAATATGTTTAAAGACATTTTAAAACAATTATTTCGGGTGATAAACAACTTTTGGAATCAAAGATTGTGGTATCATACATGTTCAAAACAACCAATATGGTTATAACCTTATACATATCTTGCCTACATTCTTTTCACTTCATCAAGATATGTATAAAGTGATTTTTTTCAAGTTTCTGAAATACTTCAAATAAAGCCTCCAAATTGAAAACTTTATTTAATGCCCAGTACCCAGAGACGATATCTTATACTTCCCACAATGCATTACTTCCATTTGAATTTACTGTACTGATTTGGTATCTAGTGCATCATAGTTCGATAGTAATAAAAATTACCTCAATGAACAGAGCACATCCATGTCTTGGAAAATGGGCTTATTTCTTGACTATCTATATACCCAAGTTTAGCCAGTCTTTTCTCAACATGAAAACAAAGGAAACCAGTACTATAATCAAAGTAACAGGAGTGTCCTTAGATTATTAATACACAGATTGGAATTTTCCATGCCTGTGCCCTCTAAGCGTACTCGAATTCAGCTGACGCCGGTACAGCGTACAGACCTGGCGACATCGCTTATCTTACTGCCAAGTTTCTTTTTAGTGTACGCTTTCGCTGTTTTGCGCTTATTTTTGAGTTTGCTCACGCGGTACCTGACTTAGCGTCGATCCCCTGAGGCAACATGCCATGTTTCCGCGGTATGGGAGTGTCATTTGATGTAGTGAGGTGATGCATCACATTGCAAAGGATTCTGGGAAGGGTAAGACATCTTCCATGACCAGTGCCTATATAATTAGAAACTAATATATTGTTGCTAAACATGTTTTACTCAGATGTATCTACATAAGAACCCTGACGACATCATGCACATTTTATAGGAGCAGAGGTGGATTTCACTAACATTAATTTAACCCATCATATTTGATAAAGTTATTGGGCTATTTGCTAGACCAGCTCACCCCAAAATTCCAAAATTATTGCCTTTTTGTGAATAAGCATGTGTTAATAAGCTGAACAAATGGCAGTGATGGCAACCTGATGAAGACAGAATCTGACATCAAACTGAAATCGTCATTCAGACGAGATTCAAAATTCTCAAACCGTGGCTAGCACACCTACGTATTTGAGCAGTTGTGGTTATTTGCACATACAGAGCAAAATATTTGCAATATTGTATCAAATGAGCCCATTTATGATTGTAGCTCATTTTGTGGAGCAGTTCTAAAGTTCATACAGAAAATCTCTGATAATCTCTACCTAAGGAACTCATTAATTTAACTCTTTACCTATAATTGCAATTTCTTATGCCAATGCCAACTTTTTCACATATCCCAAGTAGTAGAAGTGGCATAGAAAATCACAAAGCTCAAATAATTAATAAAGATGACCTTCTGTTACATATATGTATTACTTTAAAGCCATAATGTACGATCTTATAATATGAAATTGGTTAATTTTTTTCAAATCTGATTTTTTTGCATATTTGTAATGTTTACACAGGTCCCAACTTGCACCTAAATGGTATCGGCCAAATTTTTGTAGGTCAACAGAGCAAAATTCGACATATTATCATAATTTATAAATTATGATAATATGTCCTCTCATAGAACTATGTGTTAAATGGCCAAAATAACCAGTGGGGTTTCTTTCACTTTACCTTGTTATTTCAACCTAAAATGGACAGCAACCCTTCCCGTCAGTTATTACTATTATTATTTCAACATTTTGAATAAAGAATAACAAAATCAAAATTTGACGGAAATCGTACATTAAGGGAACTGGAATGAGCGTTTTGAGCATTTCGACAGTATTTTTTGTGGGACATGAGAGCACATCAGATATATATCGAATTGCATTCTGAATACGAAGAATGTCTTTCTGATATAAAATAATTTTATGAAATTTACGATATAATACAAATTTTATGACAAATTGATCAAATTTGATATTTTTCACATTTTTGAGATATAACAGTCCTCGAAGTAAATTTTTATAACTTTAATGATATATTCTTAAAGTGTATGTAGCTGGGAGGAAAAGCCGACGATCGATTGACAATTTTGACCTTTCATATTGAAGATATGGATTTTTTTTCCCAAAAGACCTTTTTTTTTTGGTGTTTTGGGAAAAAAAATCCATATCTTCAATACGAAAGGTCAAAATTTTCATTTGATCGTCGGCCTTTCATCCCACCTACATAATACTTCAAATATAAATCATCAGATTTACAAAGTTTACTTCGAGTACTGTTAAATATCAAAAATATCAATTTTTAATGATTTGCTATAAAATGTGTATTACATTGCGAATTTCAAAAAATCAAAATTATTTGATACAAGAAGGACATTCTCCATATTCAGAATGCAATTCGATATGTCTGATGTGCTCTAAAGTCCCACAATAAATACTGCCCAAACGTTCATACCCCTTCCCTTAAGGCTTTAATGATGCACCATATAATTCCATCTACAAGCAATACCTCTAAACATTACAATAGATTGGTCATATAATAATCCATGTTTGTGAAGCTGCGTGTATCAGTAATACTTGCTCAAACTCCAAATAATGTTTTTGTGTCGAGGTGTCTGCCTTTCGTCTCTTCCATCCAAATAAACCCTAAACCCCTCATTTAGAATTATACTTGTTGTAGATGAGATTCTCTCATGGTATAGCAACTGTAACTCTCATTGGCAAACTTAAATTAATAAACATATGATGGATGTGGGAACTTAAATAAATTTCAGCATCTGTGATGCATATCAATGTTAGTGAAATCCACTCAAGGTCCCGTAATTTAAAACCTAGCACTTCCCTGAGATTTCATTCATAATCAACATTAAATTGGTGCAAATTATTAAATGCAAAATACAATACAATAAAAACGTAGATCTTTTATATAATATTTATCTTAATCTTATACAAATGTGTGCATTGTTGGTATCATAAAGGAACATAAAAATACATAAAAATGAGTGTCTACCATCCACAGCTATGAGTGCCATTCCACAGGTAATGGTTGACCTTTTAACATAATGAATATAAAAGCCTGGTAGGGTGCATTCTTTCAACCCAGTTGAGTTTCAATGATGACATGCAGAATATTATAAGCTCATCAGGAGTTCATTATACAGAGAAGAACGGCAGCCCTTGCTCAGATTGTCACAAGCACCCTGTTAATGAGCAACATATGTGGAGCTTTGCAAGAGTGCCGATCTGCGCCGACCAACGTAATCAGCCAATCAGTTTATCGGTCTGTTGTTATGATTGTCAGACGATTGAATCAGCCAATCAGAACACCACTTCTGTGTTTGTGCTGTGCACGCTCTCAAAGTGTAAACAACTGCCGTTCTGGTATGAACATTCCTGATGAACATCTTCAAGAACTGCCGTTCTTCTCTACCACAAACTGTAGGTCAGCATAGAGTCTTATCTCTTTCAGGCTTTTTTTATTAATATAGTCTTGAAATCCAGCTTCTATCTACTGATCTCTTTCCATTTTATTATGGTATTAAGGACTTTCCAAATTTAAATCATTGACATTAACGCTCCTTTCAAATCTTTTTGGAATGTTTGAATGATTTTCATATGCATGAATCAATGCAAGAAACTGATGGAATGGATAAAATCTAGATATTCATAATTATGTGACATGATCTGATGCAATCAAACCAAAGTCTGCAATAATGAAACTGAGATGTAGGCAAAAATAATAAGCAAAATGAGGATTTGAACATCAGTAAGTGCAGGACAGAAAGATACAATGGTAATAACCTAGTTTTCAAAATGTCTGACTTTGGTCTGAGTGGATAGATCAAGTCACATATTACAATAAAGTTCATGTTACAAGTAAACAGTACATAAACAGAGGTAGCACCAAGTTGTCTATTTGTAATGTGAATGCTTCCAGCAATGATGTGAGGACGATAGCCCATGAGATAGAGAAGAAGTGAGATGCCATAGATGGGAGGATACCGATGTATGACAGCAAGTAACAGGCTGGAATCTGAAACAGGATGGCTGACACGGTCCCTAAGATTGTCTTTTTGGTTCCTGCAAAAAATAACACAAAGCACAAGTAAGTATTATGTGAATCAGGAAACCACAATTTTAAAACATAAGTAGGCCATGGTATTATTAAGTTGAAAATCACTTCAAATTGTCCTAATGATGATACAAGATATGCACCATTTTTCTGTCAATTTTAACAACCAACCCATTTTAGCCTTTTTGATTACATTAAACATATGCAGTTATATAATACACCAGCAATGTGTTCCGAATACAAGCATATCTTGCATATTATTATTATTATTATAATGCTTCATTCTTAGGTTAACTTGATTTAGAAGCCTAGGCCCTGTACTATGACCAAGATTTGCCTGTTAATCCTTTGATGTCATGCAAACAAATTGCCTGCCATGATACAGTATTTAAAACAGCAGATGAACAGCATCTATAAAGCAAACTGAGAGATATCTTATCAAAGCTTGTTTGTTTGTTTGTTTTTTACATGCAAAGTCCTTGTCACATACATGGGCAGGGTTTCACATGCCAAGGGTTTAGGTTTTCAGTTACCCAGACTGATACCCTGACTCAAACAGAAGACACACCATGTAACAAATGATGTAAACGTCTCCCCACTGGGTGTGACTACCCCAGCTGGTCGATAAAAGTGGAGGTATGTGGTGCCCTTTTGTGATGCCACTGAATGATTGTCTGACTTACCAGGCCATTTGATAACACCATATTTTGAGCCAATCACTGATGCAGCTGTATCTCCTATTCCTACAGATAGTACACCACTAAATAAGGGTAGGGTGGATTCTGTTGGAAAATTAAATATACATTAGTACATGTCTGAATTTATGATTTCATTACTGACAATAACTTCAAATAATTTCAAATAATTATGTTTATCTTGCAGTATATAGAGAATCTTCCAAGAAACAAATAAAGCAAAAACATAACCTTGCAAAAAACATAGCTTTCAGCATGTTATAAGATGCAGTTTTACTAGCTGCAAATTCTGTGCAGTGTGCAACCACAACATATAAGTACTTGCCAAACCAAAATATGCCATAAAGGACGACTAACACCTTTCTTTTGACCCATCTCAATCCGGGGATACTCAAGTTTGATTTTGGTAGGGGTGTGCTGCTGAGAATTTGAAAGTGGACCCATAAATATACCAAATTTTTAAGATATTGGGACCCATTGATATACCAAACTTCACAATATTTGGCCGAATTTAACCATATTGTCTTAGTTTTTACAAATTTTCCAGAATTTTTTTTGGATAATTTCGAAATTTTGGCTAGATTGAGGCAAAATTGGGCTATTTTTTGAGAAAGTTGAAAAAAAAAAAAAAAAAGGACCCATTCATATACCAAAATTGGCTTAGAAAAAGGGGTCATTGATATACCAAAAGGCCGAAAATGCTACCCATATTTGCGGCACGTCCCCGAATGGTCATTTGTACTACGTATCCCCCCTGGGATCTCAATATTACCTTATATTTAACAGTATACATATCAACTGAGTGACATGCACAGGTTTTCAAAAGTGGGGGGGGGGGGGGCTATGCTGGTTACTGGAAATCCTGCCCACGTCCCAACTCAAAGTATGACGGTCTTTATTGCATACATACCTATATGATATCCATGTACTCCTGTGTATAACCAAACGGGTACTGCCAAGCCGAGTAACAAATATAAATGAGACAGAAATATGACCCCAGTATCCTGGGCATCACCTAATGTTTGTGACGCTGACTGAAGAGCCTCTCCTAATGGCCACACTTGATGGATTCTGAAAAACTGGAAAAATAAATAATGCAAAAGGTTACATCACAAAAATAATTATTCTAAATGAATAATTTGTCAATCTCATATCCAATAATTTGGTTTTAGCAGCGCATATGAAAAAGTGTACCGCTGTGCATGTTGCAGCAGATAGTAGTGTTATTTGACTTGAATAACATGGCCAAAGACCAACAAAATTGCAATAAGCTTCTCAAATTTCAATAAAAAAGAAAGAATGCAAATATACTTTTCTTATTGAAAAATCAATGTCAAATCATGTTTGCATTTAGAATGAGAGATATTCAGTCTTGAACTCAATTATTTACTTATTCAAAGATCCTGAACAGAAATTGTATCTTAGAAACTCTGGATATATATTTGAGAAAGAGTTGGCTATCTCACACTCTACGCATGTTTATTCAATACCTGCATTGATAATGAAAAAGAAATGTCTGGAAATAAATGGTGATTGTATCATTTCGAGTGATTTTGCATAAGTCAAAGTATCATCATATTTATAGTATCACCTTGTTTTATGATTTGAATTCAGAAGTCTATTCTAACTTACAAAAGAATTATAACAATGTCCCAAGAAAACTAGTTATGCATCACAAAGTAATTATTAAGAGCAAATCAGTTATAACTATACTGCATCACAAAGTTAGTTTGCAAATTGTCATCATATTTAATAACTGAAAGTCATGAAAATAAATATACTTACTTCCAACAGAATTGCAATAAAGAATGTGCCAGCTGTCGCTAAGAAAACTAGTTCCACATCAAAATATATTCCAGGTAGAAATGCCGCTACTGTAAACAGGTGGAAGTACTTTCTAGTCACTGTGGATGAGGTTTGCAGCCAGAATACCATGGTGATTGCTGTAGAGATGAGACCTGCCCAGATAAACACTAAACACGTCTGTTAAAATGTAAACAGGGGAAACAAGAATTAACCAATTGATTAACAAATTTGACCTTACAAACATTAATCATTAAAATTAAGTTTTTCAGGGGCTATAAAGACAGATAATCCAGCATAATCCAATCATATTTTCTTTCATATAAGGCCAAAAAAAATGGTTTGTCTCAAAGCTTTGAAAACAAATGCGAAATGCGATTTTTTTTATTTTTATTCCCAACTTTTTTCATGGTATTTGGAGAAAAAATCGAATTTTGCGAAAAAATTAAAAAATTCCGATTTCTTTTTTTTCCAAATCTCACGATTTTACAAATCTTGATGCTGAGCTTTGAGACAAACCTTTTTTTTTTTGGCCTAAGAATATATGTTTACAGCATATGAAATTTATTTTGACTAAATCTGAGTCTAAAACATGGAGGAGGAAACCACATGGATTTCATAATCTGTGCAACCTTTGAGACATATATTTTTGCCTAAATTATGAGTAATATATCATGCATTTAACACAACAGCTAACATCTTTATACTAGCAGATAAATAGATAAATCCCACATATATATCCAAGATGGTTGAAATCATCCAAAGGTAAAGTGCTCAACCAAAATGGGAACTAAATAATTAATTAATTTGGACTTGATACAGCTACATTACTTTGCAGATCTGTTTCGTACGGCCACAGAGCATCACTCATCAGAAACACATAACTATATACCGGCAGATATGTCTGTTTTTTTTGCACCCGTAACATATCCTTACCCTTTTTTCAGAGGTCATCAATGTAAATTTGAGTCCAAATAAGAGTGGCCATGATTTGATCATGATTCCTAGCCATGGTAACAATATACATATAATAGAAGCTGCTATTGCTATATAAAAGAATGCAGTAAGCTTCCACGAGAACGGACGAGGAATGTCTTGAATTCTGGAAAATAAATGATATATATTGTAAGAGGCAAGAAATTAATATCACGATCTGGGAATCCTTTTTTGAAGTGTTGTGCCATCTTGTGTTTCTCACCATGCACTATGATGGATTACTCAGGAGATCAAGTTCTTTTCTTTATATTGCTACCCTGTTTGACTTTGGTTATAGGTATTGGTTGGGAATAAAGATGTGATGATGTGCAAGAATATAATTAATTTCACATTGTTGGTGATGTCATATCTCAATTAAAACATTATCTATATTTATGAACTACATGCAAGTTGAAACCTTTTAGTAAACAGTCTATTTTAACCTTTTTTTACCAATTCGTCGGCTGTATTCCATAGTGGCGTATAGTGATTTTTGGTTATTTTTTTGAAAATTGGCATATATGTTTTTAATGATGTTCTCTTTCATTTTTCTAAGTCTCATCAGTCAAAATTAGTTAATTAATTAGTAATTAATTAATTAAATGTGGCGTATAGTTACAAAGTGAAATTTTGTGTTTTCCATAGTGGCGTATCGACCATACGCCACTTTTTATACATATTTTATAATTATGAAATATCAGCAAAAATGAAAAACATTGTATGTCATAGTGGCGTACATGTATCGGACCTATACGCCACTATGGAATACAGCCGACAAAAAGTAACGCCATAGGGATTACACGACGACCGAGGTGGCGTATGGTTAACGTTAGGTTAGGGTATTGCGTTTTGCATGTTTTCCATAGTGACGTATAGTTTTGTGCCTTTTGTTTTCAGTTTGCCAGCAATATTATGTATTTATTTCTTTTGAAAAATATATAAAAATAAAATCTATTTAGTTTACTACAGAAATTTCACATCATTTACAAAATATAATGAATGTCTGATTTACACAACTCGATTTTAAATTGGCATTCCTTCAAACCCAATTTTCTCGAAAAGTTGTTTATTCGCGGCGCCCCACTATACGCCACTATGGAATACAGCCGACGAATTTGGCTATATTGCTATTTTATTAAAAGCCATAAAAGTTCTGATTTTACACAATTGTAATGTACTTTACTAACATACCCTGTAAAAATCAAGGCTTTAGGTGCTATATTTGTGACAAAATCTGAGATTTTGAATAAAAGACAGAGTACAATGTATGTTACAGTTGTTATAATCAAAATAATAGTCTAACATGCACAAAATGTTTCTAAAAAAGGACTGAGCTCAGTCATGATGGATTGAGTGACACGCATTGGCAAGATATGCGCTGGAATTAATTTGCCTAACCTGTTTGGTTCAAAATTCAAAGGAGATATATCTTGAAAAAAAAAACCCAATTCTATTTCTTATGGAAATGTTGCAATATGGCTTTATAATAATATCTAAGTTACGGTATTTTTTTCTAATTATGTGAATGAGAATGTTAATTGAGTAACCTACCTATTTGAGTGATTGGCTCCATTGCCCTGTTGTTTATGCTTTCCTCTAGAAACATTTATTGAATATATTGTTGGCATCTTCTGTAGTACTGGTTTCATTGTTAAACCAATAATTATACCCCCTAAAATTAAAACCTGGAGGTACAAAACAAACAATGATTATGTATCATTAGTTATAATTGCCGAGATTAACAATCTTGACACAGTATGTTCTTATCATCAATGGTCACCTACCATAAGAATGATTACATCTAGATTACAGATTACCCAAGGCTCAGCGGCACAAAGACACATGTCCATTAGCTACCATAAGAATGATTACATCTAGATTACCTAAGGCTCAGCGGCACAAAGACACATGTCCATTAGCTACCATAAGAATGATTACATCTAGATTACCCAAGGCTCAGCGGCACAAAGACACAAGTCCATTAGCTACCATAAGAATGATTATATCTAGATTACCCAAGGCTCAGCGGCACAAAGACACATGTCCATTAGCTACCATACGAATGATTACATCTAGATTACCCAAGGCTCAGCGGCACAAAGATACAAGTCCATTAGCTACAATAAGAATGATAACATCTAGATTACCCAAGGCTCAGCAGCACAAAGACACATGTCCATTAGCTACCATGAGAATGATTACATCTAGATTACCCAAGGCTCAGCGGCACAAAGACACATGTCCATAAGCTACCATGAGAATGATTACATCTAGATTGCCCAAGGCTCATCGGCACAAAGACACATGTCCATTAGCTACCATAAGAATGATTACATCTAGATTACCCAAGGCTCAGCGGCACAAAGACACATGTCTATTAGCTACCATAAGAATGATTACATCTAGATTGCCCAAGGCTCAGCGGCACAAAGACACAAGTCCATTAGCTACCATAAGAATGATTACATCTACATTGCCCAAGGCTCAGTGGTACAAAGACACATGTCCATTAGCTACCATAAGAATGATAACATCTAGATTACCCAAGGCTCAGCGGCACAAAGACACATGTCCATTAGCTACCATAAGAATGATAACATCTAGATTACCCAAGGCTCAGCAGCACAAAGATATATGTCCATTAGCTACCATAAGAATAATTACATCAGATTACCCAAGGCTCAGCGGCACAAAGGCACATGTCCATTAGCTACCATAAGAATGATTACATCTAGATTACCCAAGGCTCAGCGGCACAAAGACACATGTCAATTAGCTACCATAAGAATGATTACATCTAGATTACCCAAGGCTCAGCGACAAAAAGACACATGTCCATTAGCTACCATAAGAATGATTACATCTAGATTACCCAAGGCTCAGTGGCACAAAGACACATGTCCATTAGCTACCATAAGAATGATTACATCTAGATTACCCAAGACTCATCGGCACAAAGACACATGTCCATTAGCTACCATAAGAACGATTATATCTAGATTACCCAAGGCTCAGCGGCACAAAGACACATGTCCATTAGCTACCATAAGAATGATTACATCTAGATTACCCAAGGCTCAGCTGCACAAAGACACATGTCTATTAGCTACCATAAGAATGATAACATCTAGATTACCCAAGGCTCAGCGGCACAAAGACACATGTCCATTAGCTACCATAAGAATGATTACATCTAGATTGCCTAAGGCTCAGCGCACAAAGACACATGTCCATTAGCTACCATAAGAATGATTACATCTAGATTACCCAAGGCTCAGCAGGACAAAGACACATGTCCATTAGCTACCATAAGAATGATTATATCTCGATTACCCAAGGCTCAGCGGCACAAAGACACATGTCCATTAGCTACCATAAGAATGATTACATCTAGATTACCCAAGGCTCAGCTGCACAAAGACACATGTCCATTAGCTACCATAAGAATGATTACATCTAGATTGATTACCCAAGGCTCAGTGGCACAAAGACACATGTCCATTAGCTACCATATGAATGATTGCATCTAGATTGCCCACGGCTTAGCGGTACAAAGACATACATGTATGTATGTCCATTAGCTACCATAAGAATGATTATATCTAGATTACCTAAGGCTCAGCTGCACAAAGACACATGTCCATTAGCTACCATATGAATGATTGCATCTAGATTGCCCACGGCTCAGCGGCACAAAGACACATGTCCATTAGCTACCATAAGAATGATTATATCTAGATTGCCCACGGCTCAGCTGCACAAAGACACATGTCCATTAGCTACCATATGAATGATTACATCTAGATTGCCGACGGCTCAGCGCACAAAGACACATGTCCATTAGCTACCATAAGAATGATTACATCTAGATTACCCAAGGCTCAGCTGCACAAAGACACATGTCCATTAGCTACCATAAGAATGATTACATCTATATTACCCAAGGCTCAGCGGCACAAAGACACATGTCCATTAGCTACCATAAGAATGATTATATCTAGATTACCCAAGGCTCAGCGGCACAAAGACACATGTCCATTAGCTGGCATAAGAATGATTACATCTAGATTACCCAAAGCTCAGCGGCACAAAGACACATGTCCATTAGCTACCATAAGAATGATTACATCTAGATTACCCAAAGCTCAGCGGCACAAAGACACATGTCCATTAGCTACCATATGAATGATTGCATCTAGATTGCCCACGGCTCAGCGGTACAAAGACATATGTCCATTAGCTACCATAAGAATGATTACATCTAGATTGATTACCCAAGGCTCAGCGGCACAAAGACACATGTCAATTAGCTACCATAAGAATGATTACATCTAGATTACCCAAGGCTCAGCGACACAAAGACACATGTCCATAAGCTACCATGAGAATGATTACATCTAGATTGCCCAAGGCTCATCGGCACAAAGACACATGTCCATTAGCTACCATAAGAATGATTACATCTAGATTACCCAAGGCTCAGCGGCACAAAGACACATGTCCATTAGCTACCATAAGAATGATTACATCTAGATTACCCAAGGCTCAGCTGCACAAAGACACATGTCTATTAGCTACCATAAGAATGATAACATCTAGATTACCCAAGGCTTAGCGGCACAAAGACACATGTCCATTAGCTACCATAAGAATGATTACATCTAGATTGCCTAAGGCTCTGCGGCACAAAGACACATGTCCATTAGCTACCATAAGAATGATTACATCTAGATTACCCAAGGCTCAGCAGGACAAAGACACATGTCCATTAGCTACCATAAGAATGATTATATCTCGATTACCCAAGGCTCAGCGGCACAAAGACACATGTCTATTAGCTACCATAAGAATGATTACATCTAGATTGCCCAAGGCTCAGCGGCACAAAGACACAAGTCCATTAGCTACCATAAGAATGATTACATCTACATTGCCCCAAGGCTCAGTGGTACAAAGACACATGTCCATTAGCTACCATAAGAATGATAACATCTAGATTACCCAAGGCTCAGCGGCACAAAGACACATGTCCATTAGCTACCATAAGAATGATAACATCTAGATTACCCAAGGCTCAGCGGCACAAAGATATATGTCCATTAGCTACCATAAGAATAATTACATCAGATTACCCAAGGCTCAGCGGCACAAAGGCACATGTCCATTAGCTACCATAAGAATGATTACATCTAGATTACCCAAGGCTCAGCGGCACAAAGACACATGTCCATTAGCTACCATAAGAATGATTACATCTAGATTACCCAAGGCTCAGCGACACAAAGACACATGTCCATTAGCTACCATAAGAATGATTACATCTAGATTACCCAAGGCTCAGCGCACAAAGACACATGTCCATTAGCTACCATAAGAATGATTACATCTAGATTACCCAAGACTCATCGGCACAAAGACACATGTCCATTAGCTACCATAAGAACGATTATATCTAGATTACCCAAGGCTCAGCGGCACAAAGACACATGTCCATTAGCTACCATAAGAATGATTACATCTAGATTACCCAAGGCTCAGCTGCACAAAGACACATGTCTATTAGCTACCATAAGAATGATAACATCTAGATTACCCAAGGCTCAGCGGCACAAAGACACATGTCCATTAGCTACCATAAGAATGATTACATCTAGATTGCCTAAGGCTCTGCGGCACAAAGACACATGTCCATTAGCTACCATAAGAATGATTACATCTAGATTACCCAAGGCTCAGCAGGACAAAGACACATGTCCATTAGCTACCATAAGAATGATTATATCTCGATTACCCAAGGCTCAGCGGCACAAAGACACATGTCCATTAGCTACCATAAGAATGATTACATCTAGATTACCCAAGGCTCAGCTGCACAAAGACACATGTCCATTAGCTACCATAAGAATGATTACATCTAGATTGATTACCCAAGGCTCAGTGGCACAAAGACACATGTCCATTAGCTACCATATGAATGATTGCATCTAGATTGCCCACGGCTTAGCGGTACAAAGATATACATGTATGTCCATTAGCTACCATAAGAATGATTATATCTAGATTACCTAAGGCTCAGCTGCACAAAGACACATGTCCATTAGCTACCATATGAATGATTGCATCTAGATTGCCCACGGCTCAGCGGCACAAAGACACATGTCCATTAGCTACCATAAGAATGATTATATCTAGATTGCCCACGGCTCAGCTGCACAAAGACACATGTCCATTAGCTACCATATGAATGATTACATCTAGATTGCCGACGGCTCAGCGGCACAAAGACACATGTCCATTAGCTACCATAAGAATGATTACATCTAGATTACCCAAGGCTCAGCTGCACAAAGACACATGTCCATTAGCTACCATAAGAATGATTACATCTATATTACCCAAGGCTCAGCGGCACAAAGACACATGTCCATTAGCTACCATAAGAATGATTATATCTAGATTACCCAAGGCTCAGCGGCACAAAGACACATGTCCATTAGCTGGCATAAGAATGATTACATCTAGATTACCCAAAGCTCAGCGGCACAAAGACACATGTCCATTAGCTACCATAAGAATGATTACATCTAGATTACCCAAAGCTCAGCGGCACAAAGACACATGTCCATTAGCTACCATATGAATGATTGCATCTAGATTGCCCACGGCTCAGCGGTACAAAGACATATGTCCATTAGCTACCATAAGAATGATTACATCTAGATTGATTACCCAAGGCTCAGCGGCACAAAGACACATGTCAATTAGCTACCATAAGAATGATTACATCTAGATTACCCAAGGCTCAGCGACACAAAGACACATGTCCATAAGCTACCATGAGAATGATTACATCTAGATTGCCCAAGGCTCATCGGCACAAAGACACATGTCCATTAGCTACCATAAGAATGATTACATCTAGATTACCCAAGGCTCAGCGGCACAAAGACACATGTCCATTAGCTACCATAAGAATGATTACATCTAGATTACCCAAGGCTCAGCTGCACAAAGACACATGTCTATTAGCTACCATAAGAATGATAACATCTAGATTACCCAAGGCTTAGCGGCACAAAGACACATGTCCATTAGCTACCATAAGAATGATTACATCTAGATTGCCTAAGGCTCAGCGGCACAAAGACACATGTCCATTAGCTACCATAAGAATGATTACATCTAGATTACCCAAGGCTCAGCAGGACAAAGACACATGTCCATTAGCTACCATAAGAATGATTATATCTCGATTACCCAAGGCTCAGCGGCACAAAGACACATGTCCATTAGCTACCATAAGAATGATTACATCTAGATTACCCAAGGCTCAGCTGCACAAAGACACATGTCCATTAGCTACCATAAGAATGATTACATCTAGATTGATTACCCAAGGCTCAGTGGCACAAAGACACATGTCCATTAGCTACCATATGAATGATTGCATCTAGATTGCCCACGGCTTAGCGGTACAAAGACATACATGTATGTCCATTAGCTACCATAAGAATGATTATATCTAGATTACCTAAGGCTCAGCTGCACAAAGACACATGTCCATTAGCTACCATATGAATGATTGCATCTAGATTGCCCACGGCTCAGCGGCACAAAGACACATGTCCATTAGCTACCATAAGAATGATTATATCTAGATTGCCCACGGCTCAGCTGCACAAAGACACATGTCCATTAGCTACCATATGAATGATTACATCTAGATTGCCGACGGCTCAGCGGCACAAAGACACATGTCCATTAGCTACCATAAGAATGATTACATCTAGATTACCCAAGGCTCAGCTGCACAAAGACACATGTCCATTAGCTACCATAAGAATGATTACATCTATATTACCCAAGGCTCAGCGGCACAAAGACACATGTCCATTAGCTACCATAAGAATGATTATATCTAGATTACCCAAGGCTCAGCGGCACAAAGACACATGTCCATTAGCTGGCATAAGAATGATTACATCTAGATTACCCAACGCTCAGCGACACAAAGACACACGTCCATTAGCTACCATAAGAATGATTACATCTAGATTACCCAAGGCTCAGCGCACAAAGACACATGTCCATTAGCTACCATATGAATGATTGCATCTAGATTGCCCACGGCTCAGCGGTACAAAGACATATGTCCATTAGCTACCATAAGAATGATTACATCTAGATTGATTACCCAAGGCTCAGTGGCACAAAGACACATGTCAATTAGCTACCATAAGAATGATTACATCTAGATTACCCAAGGCTCAGCGACACAAAGACACATGTCCATAAGCTACCATGAGAATGATTACATCTAGATTGCCCAAGGCTCATCGGCACAAAGACACATGTCCATTAGCTACCATAAGAATGATTACATCTAGATTACCCAAGGCTCAGCGGCACAAAGACACATGTCTATTAGCTACCATAAGAATGATTACATCTAGATTGCCCAAGGCTCAGCGGCACAAAGACACAAGTCCATTAGCTACCATAAGAATGATTACATCTACATTGCCCAAGGCTCAGTGGTACAAAGACACATGTCCATTAGCTACCATAAGAATGATAACATCTAGATTACCCAAGGCTCAGCGGCACAAAGACACATGTCCATTAGCTACCATAAGAATGATAACATCTAGATTACCCAAGGCTCAGCGGCACAAAGATATATGTCCATTAGCTACCATAAGAATAATTACATCTAGATTACCCAAGGCTCAGCGGCACAAAGGCACATGTCCATTAGCTACCATAAGAATGATTACATCTAGATTACCCAAGGCTCAGCGGCACAAAGACACATGTCAATTAGCTACCATAAGAATGATTACATCTAGATTACCCAAGGCTCAGCGACACAAAGACACATGTCCATTAGCTACCATAAGAATGATTACATCTAGATTACCCAAGGCTCAGTGGCACAAAGACACATGTCCATTAGCTACCATAAGAATGATTACATCTAGATTACCCAAGACTCATCGGCACAAAGACACATGTCCATTAGCTACCATAAGAACGATTATATCTAGATTACCCAAGGCTCAGCGGCACAAAGACACATGTCCATTAGCTACCATAAGAATGATTACATCTAGATTACCCAAGGCTCAGCTGCACAAAGACACATGTCTATTATCTACCATAAGAATGATAACATCTAGATTACCCAAGGCTCAGCGGCACAAAGACACATGTCCATTAGCTACCATAAGAATGATTACATCTAGATTGCCTAAGGCTCTGCGGCACAAAGACACATGTCCATTAGCTACCATAAGAATGATTACATCTAGATTACCCAAGGCTCAGCAGGACAAAGACACATGTCCAATTGTCCATTAGCTACCATAAGAATGATTATATCTCGATTACCCAAGGCTCAGCGGCACAAAGACACATGTCCATTAGCTACCATAAGAATGATTACATCTAGATTACCCAAGGCTCAGCTGCACAAAGACACATGTCCATTAGCTACCATAAGAATGATTACATCTAGATTGATTACCCAAGGCTCAGTGGCACAAAGACACATGTCCATTAGCTACCATATGAATGATTGCATCTAGATTGCCCACGGCTTAGCGGTACAAAGACATACATGTATGTCCATTAGCTACCATAAGAATGATTATATCTAGATTACCTAAGGCTCAGCTGCACAAAGACACATGTCCATTAGCTACCATATGAATGATTGCATCTAGATTGCCCACGGCTCAGCGGCACAAAGACACATGTCCATTAGCTACCATAAGAATGATTATATCTAGATTGCCCACGGCTCAGCTGCACAAAGACACATGTCCATTAGCTACCATATGAATGATTACATCTAGATTGCCGACGGCTCAGCGGCACAAAGACACATGTCCATTAGCTACCATAAGAATGATTACATCTAGATTACCCAAGGCTCAGCTGCACAAAGACACATGTCCATTAGCTACCATAAGAATGATTACATCTATATTACCCAAGGCTCAGCGGCACAAAGACACATGTCCATTAGCTACCATAAGAATGATTATATCTAGATTACCCAAGGCTCAGCGGCACAAAGACACATGTCCATTAGCTGGCATAAGAATGATTACATCTAGATTACCCAAAGCTCAGCGGCACAAAGACACATGTCCATTAGCTACCATAAGAATGATTACATCTAGATTACCCAAAGCTCAGCGGCACAAAGACACATGTCCATTAGCTACCATATGAATGATTGCATCTAGATTGCCCACGGCTCAGCGGTACAAAGACATATGTCCATTAGCTACCATAAGAATGATTACATCTAGATTGATTACCCAAGGCTCAGAGGCACAAAGACACATGTCAATTAGCTACCATAAGAATGATTACATCTAGATTACCCAAGGCTCAGCGACACAAAGACACATGTCCATTAGCTACCATAAGAATGATTACATCTAGATTACCCAAGGCTCAGCAGCACAGAGACACATGTCAATTAGCTACCATAAGAATGATTACATTTAGATTACCCAAGGCTCAGTGGCACAAAGACACATGTCCATTAGCTACCATAAGAATGATTACATCTAGATTACCCAAGGCTCATCGGCACAAAGACACATGTCCATTAGCTACCATAAGAACGATTATATCTAGATTACCCAAGGCTCAGCGGCACAAAGACACATGTCCATTAGCTACCATAAGAATGATTACATCTAGATTACCCAAGGCTCAGCTGCACAAAGACACATGTCTATTAGCTACCATAAGAATGATAACATCTAGATTACCCAAGGCTCAGCGGCACAAAGACACATGCCCATTAGCTACCATAAGAATGATTACATCTAGAATGCCTAAGGCTCAGCGGCACAAAGACACATGTCCATTAGCTACCATAAGAATGATAACATCTAGATTACCCAAGGCTCAGCGGCACAAAAGATTGCATCTAGATTGCCCACGGCTTAGCGGTACAAAGACATATGTCCATTAGCTACCATAAGAATGATTATATCTAGATTACCCAAGGCTCAGCGGCACAAAGACACATGTCCATTATCTACCATAAGAATGATAACATCTAGATTACCCAAGGCTCAGCGGCACAAAGACACAAGTCCATTAGCTACCATAAGAATGATTACATCTAGATTACCCAAGGCTCAGCGGCACAAAGACACATGTCCATTAGCTACCATAAGAATGATTACATTTAGATTACCCAAGGCTCAGCTGCACAAAGACACATGTCCATTAGCTACCATAAGAATGATTACATCTAGATTACCTAAGGCTCAGCGGCACAAAGACACATGTCCATTAGCTACCATAAGAATGATAACATCTAGATTACCCAAGGCTCAGCGACACAAAGACACATGTCCATTAGCTACCATAAGAATGATTACATCTAGATTACCCAAGGCTCAGCGGCACAAAGACACATGTCCATTAGCTACCATAAGAATGATTACATCTAGAATGCCTAAGGCTCAGCGGCACAAAGACACATGTCCATTAGCTACCATAAGAATGACAACATCTAGATTACCCAAGGCTCAGCGGCACAAAGACACAAGTCCATTAGCTACCATAAGAATGATTACATCTAGATTACCCAAGGCTCAGCTGCACAAAGACACATGTCCATTAGCTACCATAAGAATGATTATATCTAGATTACCCAAGGCTCAGCGGCACAAAGACACATGTCCATTAGCTACCATAAGAATGATTACATCTAGATTACCCAAGGCTCAGCGGCACAAAGACACATGTCCATTAGCTACCATAAGAATGATTACATCTAGATTACCCAAGGCTCAGCTGCACAAAGACACATGTCCATTAGCTACCATAAGAATGATTACATCTAGATTACCCAAAGCTCAGCGGCACAAAGACACAAGTCCATTAGCTACCATAAGAATGATTACATTTAGATTACCCAAGGCTCAGCTGCACAAAGACACATGTTCATTAGCTACCATAAGAATGATTACATCTAGATTATCTAAGGCTCAGCGGCACAAAGACACATGTCCATTAGCTACCATAAGAATGATAACATCTAGATTACCCAAGGCTCAGCGACACAAAGACACATGTCCATTAGCTACCATAAGAATGATTACATCTAGATTACCCAAGGCTCAGCGCACAAAGACACAAGTCCATAAGCTACCATAAGAATGATTACATCTAGATTACCCAAGGCTCAGCTGCACAAAGACACATGTCCATTAGCTACCATAAGAATGATTATATCTAGATTACCCAAGGCTCAGCGGCACAAAGACACATGTCCATTAGCTACCATAAGAATGATTACATCTAGATTACCCAAGGCTCATCGGCACAAAGACACATGTCCATTAGCTACCATAAGAATGATTACATCTAGATTACCCAAGGCTCAGCTGCACAAAGACACATGTCCATTAGCTACCATAAGAATGATTAAATCTAGATTACCCAAAGCTCAGCGGCACAAAGACACAAGTCCATTAGCTACCATAAGAATGATTACATCTAGATTGATTACCCAAGGCTCAGCGGCACAAAGACACATGTCCATTAGCTACCATATGAATGATTGCATCTAGATTGCCCACGGCTCAGCGGTACAAAGACATATGTCCATTAGCTACCATAAGAATGATAACATCTAGATTACCCAAGGCTCAGCGGCACAAAGACACAAGTCCATTAGCTCCCATAAGAATGATTACATCTAGATTACCCAAGGCTCAGCTGCACAAAGACACATGTCCATTAGCTACCTTAAGAATGATTACATCTAGATTACCCAAGGCTCAGCGGCACAAAGACACATGTCCATTAGCTACCATAAGAATGATTATATCTAGATTACCCAAGGTTCAGCGGCACAAAGACACATGTCCATTAGCTACCATAAGAATGATTACATCTAGATTACCCAAAGCTCAGCGGCACAAAGACACATGTCCATTAACTACCATATGAATGATTGCATCTAGATTGCCCACGGCTCAGCGGTACAAAGACATATGTCCATTAGCTACCATACGAATGATTGCATCTAGATTACCCAAGGCTCAGCTGCACAAAGACACATGTCCATTAGCTACCATAAGAATGATTATATCTAGATTACCCAAGGCTCAGCGGCACAAAGACACATGTCCATTAGCTACCATAAGAATGATTACATCTAGATTACCCAAGGCTCAGCGGCACAAAGACACATGTCCATTAGCTACCATAAGAATGATTATATCTAGATTACCCAAGGCTCAGCGGCACAAAGGCACATGTCCATTAGCTACCATAAGAATGATTACATCTAGATTACCCAAAGCTCAGCGGCACAAAGACACATGTCCATTAGCTACCATATGAATGATTGCATCTAGATTGCCCACGGCTCAGCGGTACAAAGACATATGTCCATTAGCTACCATAAGAATGATTGCATCTAGATTACCCAAGGCTCAGCGGCACAAAGACACAAGTCCATTAGCTACCATAAGAATGATTACATCTAGATTACCCAAGGCTCAGCTGCACATAGACACATGTCCATTAGCTACCATAAGAATGATTATATCTAGATTACCCAAGGCTCAGCGGCACAAAGACACATGTCCATTAGCTACCATAAGAATGATTACATCTAGATTACCCAAGGCTCAGCGGCACAAAGACACATGTCCATTAGCTACCATAAGAATGATTACATCTAGATTACCCAAAGCTCAGCGGCACAAAGACACAAGTCCATTAGCTACCATAAGAATGATTACATCTAGATTGATTACCCAAGGCTCAGCGGCACAAAGACACATGTCCATTAGCTACCATATGAATGATTGCATCTAGATTGCCCACGGCTCAGCGGTACAAGGACATATGTCCATTAGCTACCATAAGAATGATAACATCTAGATTACCCAAGGCTCAGCGGCACAAAGACACAAGTCCATTAGCTACCATAAGAATGATTACATCTAGATTACCCAAGGCTCAGCGGCACAAAGACACATGTCCATTAGCTACCATAAGAATGATTACATCTAGATTACCTAAGGCTCAGCGGCACAAAGACACATGTCCATTAGCTACCATAAGAATGATAACATCTAGATTACCCAAGGCTCAGCGACACAAAGACACATGTCCATTAGCTACCATAAGAATGATTACATCTAGATTACCCAAGGCTCAGCGCACAAAGACACATGTCCATTAGCTACCATAAGAATGATTACATCTAGAATGCCTAAGGCTCAGCGCACAAAGACACATGTCCATTAGCTACCATAAGAATGACAACATCTAGATTACCCAAGGCTCAGCGGCACAAAGACACAAGTCCATTAGCTACCATAAGAATGATTACATCTAGATTACCCAAGGCTCAGCTGCACAAAGACACATGTCCATTAGCTACCATAAGAATGATTATATCTAGATTACCCAAGGCTCAGCGGCACAAAGACACATGTCCATTAGCTACCATAAGAATGATTACATCTAGATTACCCAAGGCTCAGCGGCACAAAGACACATGTCCATTAGCTACCATAAGAATGATTACATCTAGATTACCCAAGGCTCAGCTGCACAAAGACACATGTCCATTAGCTACCATAAGAATGATTACATCTAGATTACCCAAAGCTCAGCGGCACAAAGACACAAGTCCATTAGCTACCATAAGAATGATTACATTTAGATTACCCAAGGCTCAGCTGCACAAAGACACATGTTCATTAGCTACCATAAGAATGATTACATCTAGATTATCTAAGGCTCAGCGGCACAAAGACACATGTCCATTAGCTACCATAAGAATGATAACATCTAGATTACCCAAGGCTCAGCGACACAAAGACACATGTCCATTAGCTACCATAAGAATGATTACATCTAGATTACCCAAGGCTCAGCGGCACAAAGACACAAGTCCATAAGCTACCATAAGAATGATTACATCTAGATTACCCAAGGCTCAGCTGCACAAAGACACATGTCCATTAGCTACCATAAGAATGATTATATCTAGATTACCCAAGGCTCAGCGGCACAAAGACACATGTCCATTAGCTACCATAAGAATGATTACATCTAGATTACCCAAGGCTCATCGGCACAAAGACACATGTCCATTAGCTACCATAAGAATGATTACATCTAGATTACCCAAGGCTCAGCTGCACAAAGACACATGTCCATTAGCTACCATAAGAATGATTAAATCTAGATTACCCAAAGCTCAGCGGCACAAAGACACAAGTCCATTAGCTACCATAAGAATGATTACATCTAGATTGATTACCCAAGGCTCAGCGGCACAAAGACACATGTCCATTAGCTACCATATGAATGATTGCATCTAGATTGCCCACGGCTCAGCGGTACAAAGACATATGTCCATTAGCTACCATAAGAATGATAACATCTAGATTACCCAAGGCTCAGCGGCACAAAGACACAAGTCCATTAGCTCCCATAAGAATGATTACATCTAGATTACCCAAGGCTCAGCTGCACAAAGACACATGTCCATTAGCTACCTTAAGAATGATTACATCTAGATTACCCAAGGCTCAGCGGCACAAAGACACATGTCCATTAGCTACCATAAGAATGATTATATCTAGATTACCCAAGGTTCAGCGGCACAAAGACACATGTCCATTAGCTACCATAAGAATGATTACATCTAGAATGCCTAAGGCTCAGCGGCACAAAGACACATGTCCATTAGCTACCATAAGAATGACAACATCTAGATTACCCAAGGCTCAGCGGCACAAAGACACAAGTCCATTAGCTACCATAAGAATGATTACATCTAGATTACCCAAGGCTCAGCTGCACAAAGACACATGTCCATTAGCTACCATAAGAATGATTATATCTAGATTACCCAAGGCTCAGCGGCACAAAGACACATGTCCATTAGCTACCATAAGAATGATTACATCTAGATTACCCAAGGCTCAGCGGCACAAAGACACATGTCCATTAGCTACCATAAGAATGATTACATCTAGATTACCCAAGGCTCAGCTGCACAAAGACACATGTCCATTAGCTACCATAAGAATGATTACATCTAGATTACCCAAAGCTCAGCGGCACAAAGACACAAGTCCATTAGCTACCATAAGAATGATTACATTTAGATTACCCAAGGCTCAGCTGCACAAAGACACATGTTCATTAGCTACCATAAGAATGATTACATCTAGATTATCTAAGGCTCAGCGGCACAAAGACACATGTCCATTAGCTACCATAAGAATGATAACATCTAGATTACCCAAGGCTCAGCGACACAAAGACACATGTCCATTAGCTACCATAAGAATGATTACATCTAGATTACCCAAGGCTCAGCGGCACAAAGACACAAGTCCATAAGCTACCATAAGAATGATTACATCTAGATTACCCAAGGCTCAGCTGCACAAAGACACATGTCCATTAGCTACCATAAGAATGATTATATCTAGATTACCCAAGGCTCAGCGGCACAAAGACACATGTCCATTAGCTACCATAAGAATGATTACATCTAGATTACCCAAGGCTCATCGGCACAAAGACACATGTCCATTAGCTACCATAAGAATGATTACATCTAGATTACCCAAGGCTCAGCTGCACAAAGACACATGTCCATTAGCTACCATAAGAATGATTAAATCTAGATTACCCAAAGCTCAGCGGCACAAAGACACAAGTCCATTAGCTACCATAAGAATGATTACATCTAGATTGATTACCCAAGGCTCAGCGGCACAAAGACACATGTCCATTAGCTACCATATGAATGATTGCATCTAGATTGCCCACGGCTCAGCGGTACAAAGACATATGTCCATTAGCTACCATAAGAATGATAACATCTAGATTACCCAAGGCTCAGCGGCACAAAGACACAAGTCCATTAGCTCCCATAAGAATGATTACATCTAGATTACCCAAGGCTCAGCTGCACAAAGACACATGTCCATTAGCTACCTTAAGAATGATTACATCTAGATTACCCAAGGCTCAGCGGCACAAAGACACATGTCCATTAGCTACCATAAGAATGATTATATCTAGATTACCCAAGGTTCAGCGGCACAAAGACACATGTCCATTAGCTACCATAAGAATGATTACATCTAGATTACCCAAAGCTCAGCGGCACAAAGACACATGTCCATTAACTACCATATGAATGATTGCATCTAGATTGCCCACGGCTCAGCGGTACAAAGACATATGTCCATTAGCTACCATATGAATGATTGCATCTAGATTACCCAAGGCTCAGCTGCACAAAGACACATGTCCATTAGCTACCATAAGAATGATTATATCTAGATTACCCAAGGCTCAGCGGCACAAAGACACATGTCCATTAGCTACCATAAGAATGATTACATCTAGATTACCTAAGGCTCAGCGGCACAAAGACACATGTCCATTAGCTACCATAAGAATGATTATATCTAGATTACCCAAGGCTCAGCGGCACAAAGACACATGTCCATTAGCTACCATAAGAATGATTACATCTAGATTACCCAAAGCTCAGCGGCACAAAGACACATGTCCATTAGCTACCATATGAATGATTGCATCTAGATTGCCCACGGCTCAGCGGTACAAAGACATATGTCCATTAGCTACCATAAGAATGATTGCATCTAGATTACCCAAGGCTCAGCGGCACAAAGACACAAGTCCATTAGCTACCATAAGAATGATTACATCTAGATTACCCAAGGCTCAGCTGCACATAGACACATGTCCATTAGCTACCATAAGAATGATTATATCTAGATTACCCAAGGCTCAGCGGCACAAAGACACATGTCCATTAGCTACCATAAGAATGATTACATCTAGATTACCCAAGGCTCAGCGGCACAAAGACACATGTCCATTAGCTACCATAAGAATGATTACATCTAGATTACCCAAAGCTCAGCGGCACAAAGACACAAGTCCATTAGCTACCATAAGAATGATTACATCTAGATTGATTACCCAAGGCTCAGCGGCACAAAGACACATGTCCATTAGCTACCATATGAATGATTGCATCTAGATTGCCCACGGCTCAGCGGTACAAGGACATATGTCCATTAGCTACCATAAGAATGATAACATCTAGATTACCCAAGGCTCAGCGGCACAAAGACACAAGTCCATTAGCTACCATAAGAATGATTACATCTAGATTACCCAAGGCTCAGCGGCACAAAGACACATGTCCATTAGCTACCATAAGAATGATTACATCTAGATTACCTAAGGCTCAGCGGCACAAAGACACATGTCCATTAGCTACCATAAGAATGATAACATCTAGATTACCCAAGGCTCAGCGACACAAAGACACATGTCCATTAGCTACCATAAGAATGATTACATCTAGATTACCCAAGGCTCAGCGGCACAAAGACACATGTCCATTAGCTACCATAAGAATGATTACATCTAGAATGCCTAAGGCTCAGCGGCACAAAGACACATGTCCATTAGCTACCATAAGAATGACAACATCTAGATTACCCAAGGCTCAGCGGCACAAAGACACAAGTCCATTAGCTACCATAAGAATGATTACATCTAGATTACCCAAGGCTCAGCTGCACAAAGACACATGTCCATTAGCTACCATAAGAATGATTATATCTAGATTACCCAAGGCTCAGCGGCACAAAGACACATGTCCATTAGCTACCATAAGAATGATTACATCTAGATTACCCAAGGCTCAGCGGCACAAAGACACATGTCCATTAGCTACCATAAGAATGATTACATCTAGATTACCCAAGGCTCAGCTGCACAAAGACACATGTCCATTAGCTACCATAAGAATGATTACATCTAGATTACCCAAAGCTCAGCGGCACAAAGACACAAGTCCATTAGCTACCATAAGAATGATTACATTTAGATTACCCAAGGCTCAGCTGCACAAAGACACATGTTCATTAGCTACCATAAGAATGATTACATCTAGATTATCTAAGGCTCAGCGGCACAAAGACACATGTCCATTAGCTACCATAAGAATGATAACATCTAGATTACCCAAGGCTCAGCGACACAAAGACACATGTCCATTAGCTACCATAAGAATGATTACATCTAGATTACCCAAGGCTCAGCGGCACAAAGACACAAGTCCATAAGCTACCATAAGAATGATTACATCTAGATTACCCAAGGCTCAGCTGCACAAAGACACATGTCCATTAGCTACCATAAGAATGATTATATCTAGATTACCCAAGGCTCAGCGGCACAAAGACACATGTCCATTAGCTACCATAAGAATGATTACATCTAGATTACCCAAGGCTCATCGGCACAAAGACACATGTCCATTAGCTACCATAAGAATGATTACATCTAGATTACCCAAGGCTCAGCTGCACAAAGACACATGTCCATTAGCTACCATAAGAATGATTAAATCTAGATTACCCAAAGCTCAGCGGCACAAAGACACAAGTCCATTAGCTACCATAAGAATGATTACATCTAGATTGATTACCCAAGGCTCAGCGGCACAAAGACACATGTCCATTAGCTACCATATGAATGATTGCATCTAGATTGCCCACGGCTCAGCGGTACAAAGACATATGTCCATTAGCTACCATAAGAATGATAACATCTAGATTACCCAAGGCTCAGCGGCACAAAGACACAAGTCCATTAGCTCCCATAAGAATGATTACATCTAGATTACCCAAGGCTCAGCTGCACAAAGACACATGTCCATTAGCTACCTTAAGAATGATTACATCTAGATTACCCAAGGCTCAGCGGCACAAAGACACATGTCCATTAGCTACCATAAGAATGATTATATCTAGATTACCCAAGGTTCAGCGGCACAAAGACACATGTCCATTAGCTACCATAAGAATGATTACATCTAGATTACCCAAAGCTCAGCGGCACAAAGACACATGTCCATTAACTACCATATGAATGATTGCATCTAGATTGCCCACGCTCAGCGGTACAAAGACATATGTCCATTAGCTACCATATGAATGATTGCATCTAGATTACCCAAGGCTCAGCTGCACAAAGACACATGTCCATTAGCTACCATAAGAATGATTATATCTAGATTACCCAAGGCTCAGCGGCACAAAGACACATGTCCATTAGCTACCATAAGAATGATTACATCTAGATTACCCAAGGCTCAGCGCACAAAGACACATGTCCATTAGCTACCATAAGAATGATTATATCTAGATTACCCAAGGCTCAGCGGCACAAAGACACATGTCCATTAGCTACCATAAGAATGATTACATCTAGATTACCCAAAGCTCAGCTGCACAAAGACACATGTCCATTAGCTACCATATGAATGATTGCATCTAGATTGCCCACGGCTCAAAGCGGTACAAAGACATATGTCCATTAGCTACCATAAGAATGATTGCATCTAGATTACCCAAGGCTCAGCGGCACAAAGACACAAGTCCATTAGCTACCATAAGAATGATTACATCTAGATTACCCAAGGCTCAGCTGCACATAGACACATGTCCATTAGCTACCATAAGAATGATTATATCTAGATTACCCAAGGCTCAGCGGCACAAAGACACATGTCCATTAGCTACCATAAGAATGATTACATCTAGATTACCCAAGGCTCAGCGGCACAAAGACACATGTCCATTAGCTACCATAAGAATGATTACATCTAGATTACCCAAAGCTCAGCGGCACAAAGACACAAGTCCATTAGCTACCATAAGAATGATTACATCTAGATTGATTACCCAAGGCTCAGCGGCACAAAGACACATGTCCATTAGCTACCATATGAATGATTGCATCTAGATTGCCCACGGCTCAGCGGTACAAAGACATATGTCCATTAGCTACCATAAGAATGATAACATCTAGATTACCCAAGGCTCAGCGGCACAAAGACACAAGTCCATTAGCTCCCATAAGAATGATTACATCTAGATTACCCAAGGCTCAGCTGCACAAAGACACATGCCCATTAGCTACCTTAAGAATGATTACATCTAGATTACCCAAGGCTCAGCGGCACAAAGACACATGTCCATTAGCTACCATAAGAATGATTATATCTAGATTACCCAAGGTTCAGCGGCACAAAGACACATGTCCATTAGCTACCATAAGAATGATTACATCTAGATTACCCAAAGCTCAGCGGCACAAAGACACATGTCCATTAACTACCATATGAATGATTGCATCTAGATTGCCCACGGCTCAGCGGTACAAAGACATATGTCCATTAGCTACCATATGAATGATTGCATCTAGATTACCCAAGGCTCAGCTGCACAAAGACACATGTCCATTAGCTACCATAAGAATGATTATATCTAGATTACCCAAGGCTCAGCGCACAAAGACACATGTCCATTAGCTACCATAAGAATGATTACATCTAGATTACCCAAGGCTCAGCGCACAAAGACACATGTCCATTAGCTACCATAAGAATGATTATATCTAGATTACCCAAGGCTCAGCGGCACAAAGACACATGTCCATTAGCTACCATAAGAATGATTACATCTAGATTACCCAAAGCTCAGCGGCACAAAGACACATGTCCATTAGCTACCATATGAATGATTGCATCTAGATTGCCCACGGCTCAGCGGTACAAAGACATATGTCCATTAGCTACCATAAGAATGATTGCATCTAGATTACCCAAGGCTCAGCGGCACAAAGACACAAGTCCATTAGCTACCATAAGAATGATTACATCTAGATTACCCAAGGCTCAGCTGCACAAAGACACATGTTCATTAGCTACCATAAGAATGATTACATCTAGATTATCTAAGGCTCAGCGGCACAAAGACACATGTCCATTAGCTACCATAAGAATGATAACATCTAGATTACCCAAGGCTCAGCGACACAAAGACACATGTCCATTAGCTACCATAAGAATGATTACATCTAGATTACCCAAGGCTCAGCGGCACAAAGACACAAGTCCATAAGCTACCATAAGAATGATTACATCTAGATTACCCAAGGCTCAGCTGCACAAAGACACATGTCCATTAGCTACCATAAGAATGATTATATCTAGATTACCCAAGGCTCAGCGGCACAAAGACACATGTCCATTAGCTACCATAAGAATGATTACATCTAGATTACCCAAGGCTCATCGGCACAAAGACACATGTCCATTAGCTACCATAAGAATGATTACATCTAGATTACCCAAGGCTCAGCTGCACAAAGACACATGTCCATTAGCTACCATAAGAATGATTAAATCTAGATTACCCAAAGCTCAGCGGCACAAAGACACAAGTCCATTAGCTACCATAAGAATGATTACATCTAGATTGATTACCCAAGGCTCAGCGGCACAAAGACACATGTCCATTAGCTACCATATGAATGATTGCATCTAGATTGCCCACGGCTCAGCGGTACAAAGACATATGTCCATTAGCTACCATAAGAATGATAACATCTAGATTACCCAAGGCTCAGCGGCACAAAGACACAAGTCCATTAGCTCCCATAAGAATGATTACATCTAGATTACCCAAGGCTCAGCTGCACAAAGACACATGTCCATTAGCTACCTTAAGAATGATTACATCTAGATTACCCAAGGCTCAGCGGCACAAAGACACATGTCCATTAGCTACCATAAGAATGATTATATCTAGATTACCCAAGGTTCAGCGGCACAAAGACACATGTCCATTAGCTACCATAAGAATGATTACATCTAGATTACCCAAAGCTCAGCGGCACAAAGACACATGTCCATTAACTACCATATGAATGATTGCATCTAGATTGCCCACGGCTCAGCGGTACAAAGACATATGTCCATTAGCTACCATATGAATGATTGCATCTAGATTACCCAAGGCTCAGCTGCACAAATACACATGTCCATTAGCTACCATAAGAATGATTATATCTAGATTACCCAAGGCTCAGCGGCACAAAGACACATGTCCATTAGCTACCATAAGAATGATTACATCTAGATTACCTAAGGCTCGGCTCAGCTGCACAAAGACACATGTCCATTAGCTACCATAAGAATGATTATATCTAGATTACCCAAGGCTCAGCGGCACAAAGACACATGTCCATTAGCTACCATAAGAATGATTACATCTAGATTACCCAAAGCTCAGCGGCACAAAGACACATGTCCATTAGCTACCATATGAATGATTGCATCTAGATTGCCCACGGCTCAGCGGTACAAAGACATATGTCCATTAGCTACCATAAGAATGATTGCATCTAGATTACCCAAGGCTCAGCGGCACAAAGACACAAGTCCATTAGCTACCATAAGAATGATTACATCTAGATTACCCAAGGCTCAGCTGCACATAGACACATGTCCATTAGCTACCATAAGAATGATTATATCTAGATTACCCAAGGCTCAGCGGCACAAAGACACATGTCCATTAGCTACCATAAGAATGATTACATCTAGATTACCCAAGGCTCAGCGGCACAAAGACACATGTCCATTAGCTACCATAAGAATGATTACATCTAGATTACCCAAAGCTCAGCGGCACAAAGACACAAGTCCATTAGCTACCATAAGAATGATTACATCTAGATTGATTACCCAAGGCTCAGCGGCACAAAGACACATGTCCATTAGCTACCATATGAATGATTGCATCTAGATTGCCCACGGCTCAGCGGTACAAGGACATATGTCCATTAGCTACCATAAGAATGATAACATCTAGATTACCCAAGGCTCAGCGGCACAAAGACACAAGTCCATTAGCTACCATAAGAATGATTACATCTAGATTACCCAAGGCTCAGCGGCACAAAGACACATGTCCATTAGCTACCATAAGAATGATTACATCTAGATTACCTAAGGCTCAGCGCACAAAGACACATGTCCATTAGCTACCATAAGAATGATAACATCTAGATTACCCAAGGCTCAGCGACACAAAGACACATGTCCATTAGCTACCATAAGAATGATTACATCTAGATTACCCAAGGCTCAGCGGCACAAAGACACATGTCCATTAGCTACCATAAGAATGATTACATCTAGAATGCCTAAGGCTCAGCGGCACAAAGACACATGTCCATTAGCTACCATAAGAATGACAACATCTAGATTACCCAAGGCTCAGAGCACAAAGACACAAGTCCATTAGCTACCATAAGAATGATTACATCTAGATTACCCAAGGCTCAGCTGCACAAAGACACATGTCCATTAGCTACCATAAGAATGATTATATCTAGATTACCCAAGGCTCAGCGGCACAAAGACACATGTCCATTAGCTACCATAAGAATGATTACATCTAGATTACCCAAGGCTCAGCGGCACAAAGACACATGTCCATTAGCTACCATAAGAATGATTACATCTAGATTACCCAAGGCTCAGCTGCACAAAGACACATGTCCATTAGCTACCATAAGAATGATTACATCTAGATTACCCAAAGCTCAGCGGCACAAAGACACAAGTCCATTAGCTACCATAAGAATGATTACATTTAGATTACCCAAGGCTCAGCTGCACAAAGACACATGTTCATTAGCTACCATAAGAATGATTACATCTAGATTATCTAAGTCTCAGCGCACAAAGACACATGTCCATTAGCTACCATAAGAATGATAACATCTAGATTACCCAAGGCTCAGCGACACAAAGACACATGTCCATTAGCTACCATAAGAATGATTACATCTAGATTACCCAAGGCTCAGCGGCACAAAGACACAAGTCCATAAGCTACCATAAGAATGATTACATCTAGATTACCCAAGGCTCAGCTGCACAAAGACACATGTCCATTAGCTACCATAAGAATGATTATATCTAGATTACCCAAGGCTCAGCGGCACAAAGACACATGTCCATTAGCTACCATAAGAATGATTACATCTAGATTACCCAAGGCTCATCGGCACAAAGACACATGTCCATTAGCTACCATAAGAATGATTACATCTAGATTACCCAAGGCTCAGCTGCACAAAGACACATGTCCATTAGCTACCATAAGAATGATTAAATCTAGATTACCCAAAGCTCAGCGGCACAAAGACACAAGTCCATTAGCTACCATAAGAATGATTACATCTAGATTGATTACCCAAGGCTCAGCGGCACAAAGACACATGTCCATTAGCTACCATATGAATGATTGCATCTAGATTGCCCACGGCTCAGCGGTACAAAGACATATGTCCATTAGCTACCATAAGAATGATAACATCTAGATTACCCAACGCTCAGCGGTACAAAGAGACATGTCCATTAGCACCCATAAGAATGATTACATCTAGATTACCCAAGGCTCAGCTGCACAAAGACACATGTCCATTAGCTACCTTAAGAATGATTACATCTAGATTACCCAAGGCTCAGCGGCACAAAGACACATGTCCATTAGCTACCATAAGAATGATTATATCTAGATTACCCAAGGTTCAGCGGCACAAAGACACATGTCCATTAGCTACCATAAGAATGATTACATCTAGATTACCCAAAGCTCAGCGGCACAAAGACACATGTCCATTAACTACCATATGAATGATTGCATCTAGATTGCCCACGGCTCAGCGGTACAAAGACATATGTCCATTAGCTACCATATGAATGATTGCATCTAGATTAACCAAGGCTCAGCTGCACAAAGACACATGTCCATTAGCTACCATAAGAATGATTATATCTAGATTACCCAAGGCTCAGCGCACAAAGACACATGTCCATTAGCTACCATAAGAATGATTACATCTAGATTACCCAAGGCTCAGCGGCACAAAGACACATGTCCATTAGCTACCATAAGAATGATTATATCTAGATTACCCAAGGCTCAGCGGCACAAAGACACATGTCCATTAGCTACCATAAGAATGATTACATCTAGATTACCCAAAGCTCAGCGGCACAAAGACACATGTCCATTAGCTACCATATGAATGATTGCATCTAGATTGCCCACGGCTCAGCGGTACAAAGACATATGTCCATTAGCTACCATAAGAATGATTGCATCTAGATTACCCAAGGCTCAGCGGCACAAAGACACAAGTCCATTAGCTACCATAAGAATGATTACATCTAGATTACCCAAGGCTCAGCTGCACATAGACACATGTCCATTAGCTACCATAAGAATGATTATATCTAGATTACCCAAGGCTCAGCGGCACAAAGACACATGTCCATTAGCTACCATAAGAATGATTACATCTAGATTACCCAAGGCTCAGCGGCACAAAGACACATGTCCATTAGCTACCATAAGAATGATTACATCTAGATTACCCAAAGCTCAGCGGCACAAAGACACAAGTCCATTAGCTACCATAAGAATGATTACATCTAGATTGATTACCCAAGGCTCAGCGGCACAAAGACACATGTCCATTAGCTACCATATGAATGATTGCATCTAGATTGCCCACGGCTCAGCGGTACAAGGACATATGTCCATTAGCTACCATAAGAATGATAACATCTAGATTACCCAAGGCTCAGCGGCACAAAGACACAAGTCCATTAGCTACCATAAGAATGATTACATCTAGATTACCCAAGGCTCAGCGGCACAAAGACACATGTCCATTAGCTACCATAAGAATGATTACATCTAGATTACCCAAGGCTCAGCAGGACAAAGACACATGTCCATTAGCTACCATAAGAATGATTAAATCTAGATTACCCAAAGCTCAGCGGCACAAAGACACAAGTCCATTAGCTACCATAAGAATGATTACATCTAGATTGATTACCCAAGGCTCAGCGGCACAAAGACACATGTCCATTAGCTACCATATGAATGATTGCATCTAGATTGCCCACGGCTCAGCGGTACAAAGACATATGTCCATTAGCTACCATAAGAATGATAACATCTAGATTACCCAAGGCTCAGCGCACAAAGACACAAGTCCATTAGCTCCCATAAGAATGATTACATCTAGATTACCCAAGGCTCAGCTGCACAAAGACACATGTCCATTAGCTACCTTAAGAATGATTACATCTAGATTACCCAAGGCTCAGCGCACAAAGACACATGTCCATTAGCTACCATAAGAATGATTATATCTAGATTACCCAAGGTTCAGCGGCACAAAGACACATGTCCATTAGCTACCATAAGAATGATTACATCTAGATTACCCAAAGCTCAGCGGCACAAAGACACATGTCCATTAACTACCATATGAATGATTGCATCTAGATTGCCCACGGCTCAGCGGTACAAAGACATATGTCCATTAGCTACCATATGAATGATTGCATCTAGATTACCAAAGGCTCAGCTGCACAAAGACACATGTCCATTAGCTACCATAAGAATGATTATATCTAGATTACCCAAGGCTCAGCGGCACAAAGACACATGTCCATTAGCTACCATAAGAATGATTACATCTAGATTACCCAAGGCTCAGCGGCACAAAGACACATGTCCATTAGCTACCATAAGAATGATTATATCTAGATTACCCAAGGCTCAGCGGCACAAAGACACATGTCCATTAGCTACCATAAGAATGATTACATCTAGATTACCCAAAGCTCAGCGGCACAAAGACACATGTCCATTAGCTACCATATGAATGATTGCATCTAGATTGCCCACGGCTCAGCGGTACAAAGACATATGTCCATTAGCTACCATAAGAATGATTGCATCTAGATTACCCAAGGCTCAGCGGCACAAAGACACAAGTCCATTAGCTACCATAAGAATGATTACATCTAGATTACCCAAGGCTCAGCTGCACATAGACACATGTCCATTAGCTACCATAAGAATGATTATATCTAGATTACCCAAGGCTCAGCGGCACAAAGACACATGTCCATTAGCTACCATAAGAATGATTACATCTAGATTACCCAAGGCTCAGCGGCACAAAGACACATGTCCATTAGCTACCATAAGAATGATTACATCTAGATTACCCAAAGCTCAGCGGCACAAAGACACAAGTCCATTAGCTACCATAAGAATGATTACATCTAGATTGATTACCCAAGGCTCAGCGGCACAAAGACACATGTCCATTAGCTACCATATGAATGATTGCATCTAGATTGCCCACGGCTCAGCGGTACAAGGACATATGTCCATTAGCTACCATAAGAATGATAACATCTAGATTACCCAAGGCTCAGCGGCACAAAGACACAAGTCCATTAGCTACCATAAGAATGATTACATCTAGATTACCCAAGGCTCAGCGGCACAAAGACACATGTCCATTAGCTACCATAAGAATGATTACATCTAGATTACCCAAGGCTCAGCAGGACAAAGACACATGTCCATTAGCTACCATAAGAATGATTATATCTCGATTACCCAAGGCTCAGCGGCACAAAGACACATGTCCATTAGCTACCATAAGAATGATTACATCTAGATTACCCAAGGCTCAGCGGCACAAAGACACATGTCCATTAGCTACCATAAGAATGATTACATCTAGATTACCCAAAGCTCAGCGGCACAAAGACACAAGTCCATTAGCTACCATAAGAATGATTACATCTAGATTACCTAAGGCTCAGCGGCACAAAGACACAAGTCCATTAGCTACCATAAGAATGATTACATCTAGATTACCCAAGGCTCAGCGGCACAAAGACACATGTAGACACATGTCCATTAGCTACCATAAGAACGATTATATCTAGATTGCCCAAGGCTCAGCGGCACAAAGACATATGTCCATTAGCTACCATAAGAATGATTACATCTAGATTACCTAAGGCTCAGCGGCACAAAGACACATGTCCATTAGCTACCATAAGAATGATTATATCTAGATTACCCAAGGCTCAGCTGCACAAAGACACATGTCCATTAGCTACCATAAGAATGATTACATCTAGATTGCCCACGGCTTAGCGGTACAAAGACACATGTCCATTAGCTACCATAAGAATGATTACATCTAGATTACCCAAGGCTCAACGGCACAAAGACACATGTCCATTAGCTACCATAAGAATGATTACATCTAGATTACCCAAGGCTCAACGACACAAAGACACATGTCCATTAGCTACCATAAGAATGATTACATCTAGATTACCCAAGGCTCAGCAGCACAGAGACACATGTCAATTAGCTACCATAAGAATGATTACATCTAGATTACCCAAGGCTCAGCTGCACAAAGACACATGTCTATTAGCTACCATAAGAATGATAACATCTAGATTACCCAAGGCTCAGCGGCACAAAGACACATGTCCATTAGCTACCATAAGAATGATTACATCTAGAATGCCTAAGGCTCAGCGGCACAAAGACACATGTCCATTAGCTACCATAAGAATGATAACATCTAGATTACCCAAGGCTCAGCGGCACAAAGACACAAGTCCATTAGCTACCATAAGAATGATTACATCTAGATTACCCAAGGCTCAGCTGCACAAAGACACATGTCCATTAGCTACCATAAGAATGATTATATCTAGATTACCCAAGGCTCAGCGGCACAAAGACACATGTCCATTAGCTACAATAAGAATGATTACATCTAGATTACCCAAGGCTCAGCGGCACAAAGACACATGTCCATTAGCTACCATAAGAATGATTACATCTAGATTACCCAAGGCTCAGCTCCACAAAGACACATGTCCATTAGCTACCATAAGAATGATTACATCTAGATTACCCAAAGCTCAGCGGCACAAAGACACATGTCCATTAACTACCATATGAATGATTGCATCTAGATTGCCCACGGCTCAGCGGTACAAAGACATATGTCCATTAGCTACCATATGAATGATTGCATCTAGATTACCCAAGGCTCAGCTGCACAAAGACACATGTCCATTAGCTACCATAAGAATGATTATATCTAGATTACCCAAGGCTCAGCGGCACAAAGACACATGTCCATTAGCTACCATAAGAATGATTACATCTAGATTACCCAAGGCTCAGCGGCACAAAGACACATGTCCATTAGCTACCATAAGAATGATTATATCTAGATTACCCAAGGCTCAGTGGCACAAAGACACATGTCCATTAGCTACCATAAGAATGATTACATCTAGATTACCCAAAGCTCAGCGCACAAAGACACATGTCCATTAGCTACCATATGAATGATTGCATCTAGATTGCCCACGGCTCAGCGGTACAAAGACATATGTCCATTAGCTACCATAAGAATGATTGCATCTAGATTACCCACGGCTCAGCGGTACAAAGACACATGTCCATTAGCTACCATAAGAATGATTACATCTAGATTACCCAAGGCTCAGCTGCACATAGACACATGTCCATTAGCTACCATAAGAATGATTATATCTAGATTACCCAAGGCTCAGCGCACAAAGACACATGTCCATTAGCTACCATAAGAATGATTACATCTAGATTACCCAAGGCTCAGCGCACAAAGACACATGTCCATTAGCTACCATAAGAATGATTACATCTAGATTACCCAAAGCTCAGCGGCACAAAGACACAAGTCCATTAGCTACCATAAGAATGATTACATCTAGATTGATTACCCAAGGCTCAGCGGCACAAAGACACATGTCCATTAGCTACCATATGAATGATTGCATCTAGATTGCCCACGGCTCAGCGGTACAAGGACATATGTCCATTAGCTACCATAAGAATGATAACATCTAGATTACCCAAGGCTCAGCGGCACAAAGACACAAGTCCATTAGCTACCATAAGAATGATTACATCTAGATTACCCAAGGCTCAGCGGCACAAAGACACATGTCCATTAGCTACCATAAGAATGATTACATCTAGATTACCCAAGGCTCAGCAGGACAAAGACACATGTCCATTAGCTACCATAAGAATGATTATATCTCGATTACCCAAGGCTCAGCGGCACAAAGACACATGTCCATTAGCTACCATAAGAATGATTACATCTAGATTACCCAAGGCTCAGTGGCACAAAGACACATGTCCATTAGCTACCATAAGAATGATTACATCTAGATTACCCAAAGCTCAGCGGCACAAAGACACAAGTCCATTAGCTACCATAAGAATGATTACATCTAGATTACCTAAGGCTCAGCGGCACAAAGACACAAGTCCATTAGCTACCATAAGAATGATTACATCTAGATTACCCAAGGCTCAGCGGCACAAAGACACATGTAGACACATGTCCATTAGCTACCATAAGAACGATTATATCTAGATTGCCCAAGGCTCAGCGGCACAAAGACATATGTCCATTAGCTACCATAAGAATGATTACATCTAGATTACCTAAGGCTCAGCGGCACAAAGACACATGTCCATTAGCTACCATAAGAATGATTATATCTAGATTACCCAAGGCTCAGCTGCACAAAGACACATGTCCATTAGCTACCATAAGAATGATTACATCTAGATTGCCCACGGCTTAGCGGTACAAAGACACATGTCCATTAGCTACCATAAGAATGATTACATCTAGATTACCCAAGGCTCAACGGCACAAAGACACATGTCCATTAGCTACCATAAGAATGATTACATCTAGATTACCCAAGGCTCAACGACACAAAGACACATGTCCATTAGCTACCATAAGAATGATTACATCTAGATTACCCAAGGCTCAGCAGCACAGAGACACATGTCAATTAGCTACCATAAGAATGATTACATCTAGATTACCCAAGGCTCAGCTGCACAAAGACACATGTCTATTAGCTACCATAAGAATGATAACATCTAGATTACCCAAGGCTCAGCGGCACAAAGACACATGTCCATTAGCTACCATAAGAATGATTACATCTAGAATGCCTAAGGCTCAGCGGCACAAAGACACATGTCCATTAGCTACCATAAGAATGATAACATCTAGATTACCCAAGGCTCAGCGGCACAAAGACACAAGTCCATTAGCTACCATAAGAATGATTACATCTAGATTACCCAAGGCTCAGCTGCACAAAGACACATGTCCATTAGCTACCATAAGAATGATTATATCTAGATTACCCAAGGCTCAGCGGCACAAAGACACATGTCCATTAGCTACAATAAGAATGATTACATCTAGATTACCCAAGGCTCAGCGGCACAAAGACACATGTCCATTAGCTACCATAAGAATGATTACATCTAGATTACCCAAGGCTCAGCTCCACAAAGACACATGTCCATTAGCTACCATAAGAATGATTACATCTAGATTACCCAAGGCTCAGCGCACAAAGACACATGTCCATTAACTACCATATGAATGATTGCATCTAGATTGCCCACGGCTCAGCGGTACAAAGACATATGTCCATTAGCTACCATATGAATGATTGCATCTAGATTACCCAAGGCTCAGCTGCACAAAGACACATGTCCATTAGCTACCATAAGAATGATTATATCTAGATTACCCAAGGCTCAGCGGCACAAAGACACATGTCCATTAGCTACCATAAGAATGATTACATCTAGATTACCCAAGGCTCAGCGGCACAAAGACACATGTCCATTAGCTACCATAAGAATGATTATATCTAGATTACCCAAGGCTCAGTGGCACAAAGACACATGTCCATTAGCTACCATAAGAATGATTACATCTAGATTACCCAAAGCTCAGCGGCACAAAGACACATGTCCATTAGCTACCATATGAATGATTGCATCTAGATTGCCCACGGCTCAGCGGTACAAAGACATATGTCCATTAGCTACCATAAGAATGATTGCATCTAGATTACCCAAGGCTCAGCGGCACAAAGACACAAGTCCATTAGCTACCATAAGAATGATTACATCTAGATTACCCAAGGCTCAGCTGCACATAGACACATGTCCATTAGCTACCATAAGAATGATTATATCTAGATTACCCAAGGCTCAGCGGCACAAAGACACATGTCCATTAGCTACCATAAGAATGATTACATCTAGATTACCCAAGGCTCAGCGGCACAAAGACACATGTCCATTAGCTACCATAAGAATGATTACATCTAGATTACCCAAAGCTCAGCGGCACAAAGACACAAGTCCATTAGCTACCATAAGAATGATTACATCTAGATTGATTACCCAAGGCTCAGCGGCACAAAGACACATGTCCATTAGCTACCATATGAATGATTGCATCTAGATTGCCCACGGCTCAGCGGTACAAGGACATATGTCCATTAGCTACCATAAGAATGATAACATCTAGATTACCCAAGGCTCAGCGCACAAAGACACAAGTCCATTAGCTACCATAAGAATGATTACATCTAGATTACCCAAGGCTCAGCGGCACAAAGACACATGTCCATTAGCTACCATAAGAATGATTACATCTAGATTACCCAAGGCTCAGCAGGACAAAGACACATGTCCATTAGCTACCATAAGAATGATTATATCTCGATTACCCAAGGCTCAGCGGCACAAAGACACATGTCCATTAGCTACCATAAGAATGATTACATCTAGATTACCCAAGGCTCAGTGGCACAAAGACACATGTCCATTAGCTACCATAAGAATGATTACATCTAGATTACCCAAAGCTCAGCGGCACAAAGACACAAGTCCATTAGCTACCATAAGAATGATTACATCTAGATTACCTAAGGCTCAGCGGCACAAAGACACAAGTCCATTAGCTACCATAAGAATGATTACATCTAGATTACCCAAGGCTCAGCGGCACAAAGACACATGTAGACACATGTCCATTAGCTACCATAAGAACGATTATATCTAGATTGCCCAAGGCTCAGCGGCACAAAGACATATGTCCATTAGCTACCATAAGAATGATTACATCTAGATTACCTAAGGCTCAGCGGCACAAAGACACATGTCCATTAGCTACCATAAGAATGATTATATCTAGATTACCCAAGGCTCAGCTGCACAAAGACACATGTCCATTAGCTACCATAAGAATGATTACATCTAGATTGCCCACGGCTTAGCGGTACAAAGACACATGTCCATTAGCTACCATAAGAATGATTACATCTAGATTACCCAAGGCTCAACGGCACAAAGACACATGTCCATTAGCTACCATAAGAATGATTACATCTAGATTACCCAAGGCTCAGCGACACAAAGACACATGTCCATTAGCTACCATAAGAATGATTACATCTAGATTACCCAAGGCTCAGCAGCACAGAGACACATGTCAATTAGCTACCATAAGAATGATTACATCTAGATTACCCAAGGCTCAGCTGCACAAAGACACATGTCTATTAGCTACCATAATAATGATAACATCTAGATTACCCAAGGCTCAGCGGCACAAAGACACATGTCCATTAGCTACCATAAGAATGATTACATCTAGAATGCCTAAGGCTCAGCGGCACAAAGACACATGTCCATTAGCTACCATAAGAATGATAACATCTAGATTACCCAAGGCTCAGCGCACAAAGACACAAGTCCATTAGCTACCATAAGAATGATTACATCTAGATTACCCAAGGCTCAGCTGCACAAAGACACATGTCCATTAGCTACCATAAGAATGATTATATCTAAATTACCCAAGGCTCAGCGGCACAAAGACACATGTCCATTAGCTACCATAAGAATGATTACATCTAGATTACCCAAGGCTCAGCGGCACAAAGACACATGTCCATTAGCTACCATAAGAATGATTACATCTAGATTACCCAAGGCTCAGCTCCACAAAGACACATGTCCATTAGCTACCATAAGAATGATTACATCTAGATTACCCAAAGCTCAGCGGCACAAAGACACAAGTCCATTAGCTACCATAAGAATGATTACATCTAGATTGATTACCCAAGGCTCAGCGGCACAAAGACACATGTCCATTAGCTACCATATGAATGATTGCATCTAGATTGCCCACGGCTCAGCGGTACAAAGACATATGTCCATTAGCTACCATCAGAATGATAACATCTAGATTACCCAAGGCTCAGCGGCACAAAGACACAAGTCCATTAGCTACCATAAGAATGATTACATCTAGATTACCCAAGGCTCAGCTGCACAAAGACACATGTCCATTAGCTACCTTAAGAATGATTACATCTAGATTACCCAAGGCTCAGCGGCACAAAGACACATGTCCATTAGCTACCATAAGAATGATTATATCTAGATTACCCAAGGCTCAGCGGCACAAAGACACATGTCCATTAGCTACCATAAGAATGATTACATCTAGATTGATTACCCAAGGCTCAGTGGCACAAAGACACATGTCCATTAGCTACCATATGAATGATTGCATCTAGATTACCCAAGGCTCAGCTGCACAAAGACACATGTCCATTAGCTACCTTAAGAATGATTACATCTAGATTACCCAAGGCTCAGCGGCACAAAGACACATGTCCATTAGCTACCATAAGAATGATTATATCTAGATTACCCAAGGCTCAGCTCCACAAAGACACATGTCCATTAGCTACCATAAGAATGATTACATCTAGATTACCCAAAGCTCAGCGGCACAAAGACACAAGTCCATTAGCTACCATAAGAATGATTACATCTAGATTGATTACCCAAGGCTCAGCGGCACAAAGACACATGTCCATTAGCTACCATATGAATGATTGCATCTAGATTGCCCACGGCTCAGCGGTACAAAGACATATGTCCATTAGCTACCATCAGAATGATAACATCTAGATTACCCAAGGCTCAGCGCCACAAAGACACAAGTCCATTAGCTACCATAAGAATGATTACATCTAGATTACCCAAGGCTCAGCTGCACAAAGACACATGTCCATTAGCTACCTTAAGAATGATTACATCTAGATTACCCAAGGCTCAGTGGCACAAAGACACATGTCCATTAGCTACCATAAGAATGATTATATCTAGATTACCCAAGGCTCAGCGGCACAAAGACACATGTCCATTAGCTACCATAAGAATGATTACATCTAGATTGATTACCCAAGGCTCAGTGGCACAAAGACACATGTCCATTAGCTACCATATGAATGATTGCATCTAGATTACCCAAGGCTCAGCTGCACAAAGACACATGTCCATTAGCTACCTTAAGAATGATTACATCTAGATTACCCAAGGCTCAGCGGCACAAAGACACATGTCCATTAGCTACCATAAGAATGATTATATCTAGATTACCCAAGGTTCAGCGGCACAAAGACACATGTCCATTAGCTACCATAAGAATGATTACATCTAGATTACCCAAAGCTCAGCGGCACAAAGACACATGTCCATTAACTACCATATGAATGATTGCATCTAGATTGCCCACGGCTCAGCGGTACAAAGACATATGTCCATTAGCTACCATATGAATGATTGCATCTAGATTACCCAAGGCTCAGCTGCACAAAGACACATGTCCATTAGCTACCATAAGAATGATTATATCTAGATTACCCAAGGCTCAGCGGCACAAAGACACATGTCCATTAGCTACCATAAGAATGATTACATCTAGATTACCCAAGGCTCAGCGGCACAAAGACACATGTCCATTAGCTACCATAAGAATGATTATATCTAGATTACCCAAGGCTCAGCGGCACAAAGACACATGTCCATTAGCTACCATAAGAATGATTACATCTAGATTACCCAAAGCTCAGCGGCACAAAGACACATGTCCATTAGCTACCATATGAATGATTGCATCTAGATTGCCCACGGCTCAGCGGTACAAAGACATATGTCCATTAGCTACCATAAGAATGATTGCATCTAGATTACCCAAGGCTCAGCGGCACAAAGACACAAGTCCATTAGCTACCATAAGAATGATTACATCTAGATTACCCAAGGCTCAGCTGCACAAAGACACATGTCCATTAGCTACCATAAGAATGATTATATCTAGATTACCCAAGGCTCAGCGGCACAAAGACACATGTCCATTAGCTACCATAAGAATGATTACATCTAGATTACCCAAGGCTCAGCGGCACAAAGACACATGTCCATTAGCTACCATAAGAATGATTACATCTAGATTACCCAAAGCTCAGCGGCACAAAGACACAAGTCCATTAGCTACCATAAGAATGATTACATCTAGATTGATTACCCAAGGCTCAGCGGCACAAAGACACATGTCCATTAGCTACCATATGAATGATTGCATCTAGATTGCCCACGGCTCAGCGGTACAAGGACATATGTCCATTAGCTACCATAAGAATGATAACATCTAGATTACCCAAGGCTCAGCGGCACAAAGACACAAGTCCATTAGCTACCATAAGAATGATTACATCTAGTTTACCCAAGGCTCAGCGGCACAAAGACACATGTCCATTAGCTACCATAAGAATGATTACATCTAGATTACCCAAGGCTCAGCAGGACAAAGACACATGTCCATTAGCTACCATAAGAATGATTATATCTCGATTACCCAAGGCTCAGCGGCACAAAGACACATGTCCATTAGCTACCATAAGAATGATTACATCTAGATTACCCAAGGCTCAGCGGCACAAAGACACATGTCCATTAGCTACCATAAGAATGATTACATCTAGATTACCCAAAGCTCAGCGGCACAAAGACACAAGTCCATTAGCTACCATAAGAATGATTACATCTAGATTACCTAAGGCTCAGCGCACAAAGACACAAGTCCATTAGCTACCATAAGAATGATTACATCTAGATTACCCAAGGCTCAGCGGCACAAAGACACATGTAGACACATGTCCATTAGCTACCATAAGAACGATTATATCTAGATTGCCCAAGGCTCAGCGGCACAAAGACATATGTCCATTAGCTACCATAAGAATGATTACATCTAGATTACCTAAGGCTCAGCGGCACAAAGACACATGTCCATTAGCTACCATAAGAATGATTATATCTAGATTACCCAAGGCTCAGCTGCACAAAGACACACATGTCCATTAGCTACCATAAGAATGATTACATCTAGATTGCCCACGGCTTAGCGGTACAAAGACACATGTCCATTAGCTACCATAAGAATGATTACATCTAGATTACCCAAGGCTCAACGGCACAAAGACACATGTCCATTAGCTACCATAAGAATGATTACATCTAGATTACCCAAGGCTCAGCGACACAAAGACACATGTCCATTAGCTACCATAAGAATGATTACATCTAGATTACCCAAGGCTCAGCAGCACAGAGACACATGTCAATTAGCTACCATAAGAATGATTACATTTAGATTACCCAAGGCTCGGTGGCACAAAGACACATGTCCATTAGCTACCATAAGAATGATTACATCTAAATTACCCAAGGCTCATCGGCACAAAGACACATGTCCATTAGCTACCATAAGAACGATTATATCTAGATTACCCAAGGCTCAGCGGCACAAAGACACATGTCCATTAGCTACCATAAGAATGATTACATCTAGATTACCCAAGGCTCAGCTGCACAAAGACACATGTCTATTAGCTACCATAAGAATGATAACATCTAGATTACCCAAGGCTCAGCGGCACAAAGACACATGTCCATTAGCTACCATAAGAATGATTACATCTAGAATGCCTAAGGCTCAGCGGCACAAAGACACATGTCCATTAGCTACCATAAGAATGATAACATCTAGATTACCCAAGGCTCAGCGGCACAAAGACACAAGTCCATTAGCTACCATAAGAATGATTACATCTAGATTACCCAAGGCTCAGCTGCACAAAGACACATGTCCATTAGCTACCATAAGAATGATTATATCTAGATTACCCAAGGCTCAGCGGCACAAAGACACATGTCCATTAGCTACAATAAGAATGATTACATCTAGATTACCCAAGGCTCAGCGGCACAAAGACACATGTCCATTAGCTACCATAAGAATGATTACATCTAGATTACCCAAGGCTCAGCTCCACAAAGACACATGTCCATTAGCTACCATAAGAATGATTACATCTAGATTACCCAAAGCTCAGCGGCACAAAGACACAAGTCCATTAGCTACCATAAGAATGATTACATCTAGATTGATTACCCAAGGCTCAGCGGCACAAAGACACATGTCCATTAGCTACCATATGAATGATTGCATCTAGATTGCCCACGGCTCAGCGGTACAAAGACATATGTCCATTAGCTACCATCAGAATGATAACATCTAGATTACCCAAGGCTCAGCGGCACAAAGACACAAGTCCATTAGCTACCATAAGAATGATTACATCTAGATTACCCAAGGCTCAGCTGCACAAAGACACATGTCTATTAGCTACCATAAGAATGATTATATCTAGATTACCCAAGGCTCAGCGGCACAAAGACACATGTCCATTAGCTACCATAAGAATGATTACATCTAGATTACCCAAGGCTCAGCTGCACAAAGACACATGTCCATTAGCTACCATAAGAATGATTACATCTAGATTGATTACCCAAGGCTCAGTGGCACAAAGACACATGTCCATTAGCTACCATATGAATGATTGCATCTAGATTGCCCACGGCTTAGCGGTACAAAGACATACATGTATGTCCATTAGCTACCATAAGAATGATTATATCTAGATTACCTAAGGCTCAGCTGCACAAAGACACATGTCCATTAGCTACCATATGAATGATTGCATCTAGATTGCCCACGGCTCAGCGGCACAAAGACACATGTCCATTAGCTACCATAAGAATGATTATATCTAGATTGCCCACGGCTCAGCTGCACAAAGACACATGTCCATTAGCTACCATATGAATGATTACATCTAGATTGCCGACGGCTCAGCGGCACAAAGACACATGTCCATTAGCTACCATAAGAATGATTACATCTAGATTACCCAAGGCTCAGCTGCACAAAGACACATGTCCATTAGCTACCATAAGAATGATTACATCTATATTACCCAAGGCTCAGCTGCACAAAGACACATGTCCATTAGCTACCATAAGAATGATTATATCTAGATTACCCAAGGCTCAGCGGCACAAAGACACATGTCCATTAGCTGGCATAAGAATGATTACATCTAGATTACCCAAAGCTCAGCGGCACAAAGACACATGTCCATTAGCTACCATAAGAATGATTACATCTAGATTACCCAAAGCTCAGCGGCACAAAGACACATGTCCATTAGCTACCATATGAATGATTGCATCTAGATTGCCCACGGCTCAGCGGTACAAAGACATATGTCCATTAGCTACCATAAGAATGATTACATCTAGATTGATTACCCAAGGCTCAGCGGCACAAAGACACATGTCCATTAGCTACCATAAGAATGATTACATCTAGATTACCCAAGGCTCAGCGACACAAAGACACATGTCCATTAGCTACCATAAGAATGATTACATCTAGATTACCCAAGGCTCAGCAGCACAGAGACACATGTCAATTAGCTACCATAAGAATGATTACATTTAGATTACCCAAGGCTCAGTGGCACAAAGACACATGTCCATTAGCTACCATAAGAATGATTACATCTAGATTACCCAAGGCTCATCGGCACAAAGACACATGTCCATTAGCTACCATAAGAACGATTATATCTAGATTACCCAAGGCTCAGCGGCACAAAGACACATGTCCATTAGCTACCATAAGAATGATTACATCTAGATTACCCAAGGCTCAGCTGCACAAAGACACATGTCTATTAGCTACCATAAGAATGATAACATCTAGATTACCCAAGGCTCAGCGGCACAAAGACACATGTCCATTAGCTACCATAAGAATGATTACATCTAGAATGCCTAAGGCTCAGCGGCACAAAGACACATGTCCATTAGCTACCATAAGAATGATAACATCTAGATTACCCAAGGCTCAGCGGCACAAAAGATTGCATCTAGATTGCCCACGGCTTAGCGGTACAAAGACATATGTCCATTAGCTACCATAAGAATGATTATATCTAGATTACCCAAGGCTCAGCGGCACAAAGACACATGTCCATTATCTACCATAAGAATGATAACATCTAGATTACCCAAGGCTCAGCGGCACAAAGACACAAGTCCATTAGCTACCATAAGAATGATTACATCTAGATTACCCAAGGCTCAGCGGCACAAAGACACATGTCCATTAGCTACCATAAGAATGATTACATTTAGATTACCCAAGGCTCAGCTGCACAAAGACACATGTCCATTAGCTACCATAAGAATGATTACATCTAGATTACCTAAGGCTCAGCGGCACAAAGACACATGTCCATTAGCTACCATAAGAATGATAACATCTAGATTACCCAAGGCTCAGCGACACAAAGACACATGTCCATTAGCTACCATAAGAATGATTACATCTAGATTACCCAAGGCTCAGCGGCACAAAGACACATGTCCATTAGCTACCATAAGAATGATTACATCTAGAATGCCTAAGGCTCAGCGGCACAAAGACACATGTCCATTAGCTACCATAAGAATGACAACATCTAGATTACCCAAGGCTCAGCGGCACAAAGACACAAGTCCATTAGCTACCATAAGAATGATTACATCTAGATTACCCAAGGCTCAGCTGCACAAAGACACATGTCCATTAGCTACCATAAGAATGATTATATCTAGATTACCCAAGGCTCAGCGGCACAAAGACACATGTCCATTAGCTACCATAAGAATGATTACATCTAGATTACCCAAGGCTCAGCGGCACAAAGACACATGTCCATTAGCTACCATAAGAATGATTACATCTAGATTACCCAAGGCTCAGCTGCACAAAGACACATGTCCATTAGCTACCATAAGAATGATTACATCTAGATTACCCAAAGCTCAGCGGCACAAAGACACAAGTCCATTAGCTACCATAAGAATGATTACATTTAGATTACCCAAGGCTCAGCTGCACAAAGACACATGTTCATTAGCTACCATAAGAATGATTACATCTAGATTATCTAAGGCTCAGCGGCACAAAGACACATGTCCATTAGCTACCATAAGAATGATAACATCTAGATTACCCAAGGCTCAGCGACACAAAGACACATGTCCATTAGCTACCATAAGAATGATTACATCTAGATTACCCAAGGCTCAGCGGCACAAAGACACAAGTCCATTAGCTACCATAAGAATGATTACATCTAGATTACCCAAGGCTCAGCTGCACAAAGACACATGTCCATTAGCTACCATAAGAATGATTATATCTAGATTACCCAAGGCTCAGCGGCACAAAGACACATGTCCATTAGCTACCATAAGAATGATTACATCTAGATTACCCAAGGCTCATCGGCACAAAGACACATGTCCATTAGCTACCATAAGAATGATTACATCTAGATTACCCAAGGCTCAGCTGCACAAAGACACATGTCCATTAGCTACCATAAGAATGATTAAATCTAGATTACCCAAAGCTCAGCGGCACAAAGACACAAGTCCATTAGCTACCATAAGAATGATTACATCTAGATTGATTACCCAAGGCTCAGCGGCACAAAGACACATGTCCATTAGCTACCATATGAATGATTGCATCTAGATTGCCCACGGCTCAGCGGTACAAAGACATATGTCCATTAGCTACCATAAGAATGATAACATCTAGATTACCCAAGGCTCAGCGGCACAAAGACACAAGTCCATTAGCTCCCATAAGAATGATTACATCTAGATTACCCAAGGCTCAGCTGCACAAAGACACATGTCCATTAGCTACCTTAAGAATGATTACATCTAGATTACCCAAGGCTCAGCGGCACAAAGACACATGTCCATTAGCTACCATAAGAATGATTATATCTAGATTACCCAAGGTTCAGCGGCACAAAGACACATGTCCATTAGCTACCATAAGAATGATTACATCTAGATTACCCAAAGCTCAGCGGCACAAAGACACATGTCCATTAACTACCATATGAATGATTGCATCTAGATTGCCCACGGCTCAGCGGTACAAAGACATATGTCCATTAGCTACCATATGAATGATTGCATCTAGATTACCCAAGGCTCAGCTGCACAAAGACACATGTCCATTAGCTACCATAAGAATGATTATATCTAGATTACCCAAGGCTCAGCGGCACAAAGACACATGTCCATTAGCTACCATAAGAATGATTACATCTAGATTACCCAAGGCTCAGCTGCACAAAGACACATGTCCATTAGCTACCATAAGAATGATTATATCTAGATTACCCAAGGCTCAGCGGCACAAAGACACATGTCCATTAGCTACCATAAGAATGATTACATCTAGATTACCCAAAGCTCAGCGGCACAAAGACACATGTCCATTAGCTACCATATGAATGATTGCATCTTGATTGCCCACGGCTCAGCGGTACAAAGACATATGTCCATTAGCTACCATAAGAATGATTGCATCTAGATTTCCCAAGGCTCAGCGGCACAAAGACACAAGTCCATTAGCTACCATAAGAATGATTACATCTAGATTACCCAAGGCTCAGCTGCACATAGACACATGTCCATTAGCTACCATAAGAATGATTATATCTAGATTACCCAAAGGCTCAGCGGCACAAAGACACATGTCCATTAGCTACCATAAGAATGATTACATCTAGATTACCCAAGGCTCAGCGGCACAAAGACACATGTCCATTAGCTACCATAAGAATGATTACATCTAGATTACCCAAAGCTCAGCGGCACAAAGACACAAGTCCATTAGCTACCATAAGAATGATTACATCTAGATTGATTACCCAAGGCTCAGTGGTACAAAGACATATGTCCATTAGCTACCATATGAATGATTCCATCTAGATTGCCCACGGCTCAGCGGTACAAAGACATATGTCCATTAGCTACCATATGAATGATTTCATCTAGATTGCCCATGGCTCAGCGGTACAAAGACATATGTCCATTAGCTACCGTATGAATGATTGCATCTAGATTGCCTAAGGCGCAGTGGTACAAAGACATATGTCCATTAGCTACCATAAGAATGATTGCATTATGAATGATTACATCTAGAGTACCTAAGGCTCAGCGGCACAAAGACACAAGTCCATTAGCTACCATAAGAATGATTACATCTAGATTGATTACCCAAGGCTCAGTGGTACAAAGACATATGTCCATTAGCTACCATATGAATGATTGCATCTAGATTGCCCACGGCTCAGCGGTACAAAGACATATGTCCATTAGCTACCATATGAATGATTTCATCTAGATTGCCCATGGCTCAACGGTACAAAGACATATGTCCATTAGCTACCGTATGAATGAGTTCATCTATATTGCCCAAGGCTCAGCGGTACAAAGACATCTAGATCCAATCATTATTATACAAACTAATGGACATGTGTAATACATCTTTCAGCTGCTGAGCTGATAATGATTGGTAGTTGAAATCAAAACTCATCCATTCTGATGTTGGAGCAACATATGAGGGACTCTTTGACTTCCCACTATGTAGACTTACTTCTATTTTGGTTGGAAGAGGTCAATAAAATGTTATTATTTCCCTTACTTACAAATGATGGTCAAGGTCCAATGCTCTTTAACCTTTTCCAAATTGGGCTGCAATATGGTAAAATAATACATACCTGAAGACAAGCTATAAGCTCTCTGCCTGTATGATATACTGTTGTGTTGACTGCCTCTAATGTTAGCAAGGTAAGACCTTGTGCTACAACCATAGCTTCTCCTATTGTAAAACTTTCCTCCAAAACATACAGAAGACCTAGTAGAAACCAAACACCTGCACACACAATGAAAAGTAATCCATATACTAGTTTGGAGCACTTTGTAACGTGTGTGTAATGTGTATGTCTGTCCAATGAGGTCATCGCTCAGAATAGAGGAAAGGCAAGAATCTGTGCCAAGGCAAGAATCTGTGCCAAGATTCAAGTTTATATTAGGAGCACTGCCAAGAATCTGGGGCAGGTTTAGACCTGTCTACTGGAGAAAGATTGAGTGAGTATAAAATTAATTGGCAGTTTTTGACATAATTGCTATTTATAAATGAAATCCAATGTATCCCTATGGTCATATTTACAAAACATCATTAAGGGAGGGGAAGTCCACTGTGGTATCCCTAGGTCAAAGGTCAGGTCAAATTAAAAGTTGCTCCGTTTGGGCTGTAACTCGGGGAAAACAATCTCCGGCACTTGGGGAGTATGAAAACGCAAAGGTCATCTGAGGTCAAAGGTCAGGTCAAATTTAAAGTTGCTCCGAATGGGCTGTAACTCAGGGAAAACAATCTCCGGCACTGGGGGAGTATGAAACTGCAAATTCAATGGGGTTTTCAGCAAAATGCAGCTTTGTAAATGATTTTTACTATCCTATAAGAAATTGAAAATTTAATATTTCCGAGTTCCGACTGATTTTGCTTGATCGCATCACATATGTCAGACATCCACACTAATTTGACAAATGAAGCAATTTGTAGGTCACAACACATAGTGGCGTACGTCAGAAGGACAAAATGTGTTTGAAAGATATGTTACTTTAACAGAGTCGATACTCCTCCACTGTTATCTCTCAGTGACCCGATTCCATTTGAAATTGAGTTAAAGGTTGAAACTATTAAACTGTATCTTTAATAGTTAAAAAAGGAATAACTATTATAGGATATAGCTTGTTCTAAGCCTTGAAAATGTGTAAAAATTACTCTACACAACTATGTGTTGCGACCAAGAATTGTATACTTACATGTAACTGATCCTCCAAAGGAAACTGCTAGAGCTACAACACCTTGCAATGGTACCTTATGAAGTATGACCATCACTGCAACCCAGGACACAACCCATCTAACTGATATGAGTCTCTCAAGTACTGTCACTGACATCTTACACCTTGTAAGCCACACACACAGTAGACAGGCAATGCTGAATACCAGGCAAGATGCTGCTAGGTTATTCCCATCATCATCTGTGAGATGTATTGATGATGAGTTATATTGAGATGACTGGGTAGAGATGATGACTAGTGGTAGGAGGACACTTCCAAGTAAAATACCACTACTGGAAGATGGTCTGCATGGAGCAAGAACAATGCAATCTATATGGGTTAAGGCAAGCAGATGGCAGTTGCAATATTTGAGTGCTAGCACCGATAGGTCATGGCTACCATATGACCCACCTTAATACAATTATGCATTATGCTTCTAAATTGTATCCATCTGATAATCAAACAATCAAGTTATTTTAAAGCCATAATGTAAGATCTTGTAATATGAAATTGGTTAATATTTTTTCAAACCTGTTTTTGTGCTCTATCTGTAATGTTTACGCATGTCCCAACTTACACATAACTGAAATCAGCCAAATTTGTTGTGACTGTAGGTCAATATTCAAGTTCCTCATAGAAGGAACTTCCTCACAGAGCGCCAAAATAGCCAGTAGGGTTTCTTTCACTTTACCTCATATTTCTGTTTAAAAATAAAATGCACAGAACCCCTTCCTAGTAATAGTTAGCTGATGTATGTGCACGTCGCACGATTGCTTGGGATGTACATAATTCACCAAGAATATATTGTACTCATGCACCTATCCAGGTAAAATGCATTGAGTGAGCTAATAATGCATATCATAAGCAATCATACACACATCAGCTAATGGAGATATGTCTTTCTGTCGCTGAGCCATGTATTTCTTTTGATATCACCATTCTTTATGTACATGATTGATGAGCACTTACTACTACTACTACAAAGTTCTTAGGGCGCAATTAGCAAAGAAAGCATGATTGCGCTTACAATAAAAAAACAAATACATAAGAAAACCAGTTCAGAATAAAACAGTTCAGAATAAATAAGTTTTGAGTCTCTGTTTGAAAAGAGTGACCGATGGCGAAAGTCTGATTTCTGTTGGTAATGAGTTCCAGCGCTTAACACCAGCTACAGGGAAACGCATTTATCACCGGCGACACTGATGGATCTATCAGCCAGGAGACGCGTGGTGTCATTACTTGATCTGAGAGTCCTTTGAGGAATATAAGGAGTCAGTTTGTTGGAGATGTACTTCGGAGCAAGGTTGTTGAGAGACTTGTAGATATACAGAAGAATTTTGAAACTGATGAAACTTACCTAAGAATGAGGTCATAGCAATAAGAGATTTCTTCTGTTGCTTCCCTCCATGTTAGTTGTATAAACAAAGCTAACATATAAACTGTAAAATACAAATAAATCATGTGAAAATTTACAGTGTGGAAATTCTGTATTATTTTAAATGCCAAATGTATTGTTAAGTAGAAGTTTCATTTTGAATTCTGGATTGGAAAAAAATCTATTCGCATCAGTCTTTTCACTTTTCAAGCAAATCTTTTCCATTAAATAAGTAGCTAGGTAGGATTAACCAACATAATAAAAAAAATAGAACTTATAGTCCTAATTTCTCTTAGTTTTTGATCTTATGAAATAGTATATATTGAACTCTAAAATAACATGCTAGCACATTGGTAGGAATTTAATAATGAAAAAGAAATGAAGATTAAGATTGAATTTAAATCTGGTCAACCAGACATACTTATTTTTTATTTGCCGAGTGAACCGACATTGCGACTGACCCGTCTTCAGCTGGGTTGTAATGCAAATGACCTTGAGCAGCTTCCAGTATAGATGACAATCAGCGAGGGAATGTCCTTTATGATTCATAAAGGACATTCCTCACTGATTGTCATCTATACCGGAAGCTGCTCAAGGTCATTTGCATCAGACTAGCTGAAAACTGCAGGTTTCAGACGCAAGGTTGGTTCGTCCTGTCAAAAACACAATAGTTTGTCTGGTTGACTGGATTTAAATTATATCTTAATTTCAACATATACCCAGATGAATGAGTCTACACAGTTTGAAATATACGAAGAGTTCCAAGAGATTTTTACTGATTAAAATCTTAGCACAATGAATCCCTTCTCATTACGAGTTACAGGTACCAGTAAGTCTTACAAATCTATGATGGAAGGCATCATCCATACCTATAATAAGACCTACAGATGAAGTCAGATCATTAATGCTGCATATTACTGTAGTCACCCCAGCACCTATGATGACAGCCTCCACAATATCTGTATTGAATTGACCACCCATATCTTGTGTGTCTGGTAAACATCAGCTGAAAGACAAATTACACAATAAATTTGGTCATGTACATCGATAAATTCTTGCCAATTTTTACTTATTTAGGGGTTCATTCATATATTTTCATGACTAATGCTTGTTCAATATGCCCTCGGGACGGACATAAACAAGCGTTCATACATACGCGCTATATAACACCATGCGCGAGTGATGTCCAAACACCATGGAATGAGTAAGTAAACATTTTTTCACAATTAGTGATGGAAAAACTTTAAAAAAGGATAATAAACTGGTAGTTTTAAGTCAAAAATGACAGTATTTTTAGTTGTGGAATAATATGACAGCACACAGAATGTTACGCATATAACCGGTGTTCATCATATATTTTCATGACTAAACGTTGCTTATGCCCTCTGGCTAAAGCTCTCGGCATAAACAATCCCCGGAAACAATCGTTTAGTCATGAAAATATATTAATGAACCCCTAATTTAATCATGAAAATATATGAATGTGTGGATTCTTTAATATTTCATCAAAATAAGAATATCAATTTCGGAAAATGGATATTTCCAGAGTAAATTGTTATGTAGTAAATTGCTATTCCTTAAATTACAAGAGCATAGGCCTACTTTACTGTGTTAAATGCACTTGTCTCTGATTGGCTGCTGACACGATATGCTGTGGTTGAGTCAATGATATACATATTAGTGTGTAGTAACGTGACGAGAGCATTGTGAGTATGTTTAATTTCTAAAAGGAACTATATAGACAACACGTACATTATAGCATTTAAACTATCAAAAGAATAAGCAAAGTACACAAACGAAAAGAAAAATACATTCAAAAACAAATATTATTTAAGTAATACAGTTATACAGTTAATCTTTGGTGAACATAAAAATCTATTTCTATAATTAATAGAAATTTTGAGAGCGATGGGCAAATGGCCAATTTTGTGATGCATCGCTTGTCGCTTACATTTTTTACATTTACACTTTAAATCACGGAGAATGCGATTCGCACTGACTGATCGTGTTTAATATTTAAGAACTAGTTACTATAGTTTCCGGGACTAGTTTACACGAGGTGCGTCACACGATTCCAATGTGATATCGACATGTACAAGTGTTGTATATCTGCATGATTCAATTTAGCCAATATCATCAGAATTGGATAGTGCAAAAAGTCTTTGCCACTTTGGCACACGTCACATGCACATTATTAGTGAGTACATTTAAGCTTTCATGAATCATGGAATAAGCTTTCATTTCTACAATAAGTCATGCTGCATGATGACTGCATGATACAAAATTTACTGGTAGAACATGATTACCATGACAACAGCTTCATCAAGGTGAATCTCTACTAGCATTCTTCATGGATGAAACAAACACAGTCACAGTTAATATTGTATCAGCTGAGATTGTTTACTTGTTTACCTTATCTGCTGCCCCCTATTTCGACCACTTAACATTTCAATTTTAAAGTGATATTCTGTAATTTTGCCAATATATTAGATATAAAAGCAAACATAAAACTTTTAATGACCATACATAATTACCATTACATCGTTAAAAATAGTTATTTCAACCATATAATGGGTAGAAATTGTAATTTAATGATGATGACAATTTGACGTAACCTTTGACATCACATCAAAATGGATGCGCCCATGGACTCAGAAGATGAAGAAACGGTGGGTAAAAATGTTCAAATTAGACACTTTGAGAAACAATTGCATGCAATTTTTTGCTTCCAAATGTATTCCACATATTTATAGTCAACGATAACTGAACTTGCATAGTTTCTATTCAATTTGCGAAAGGATAAAACTTTGGTAAGCTTAAATTTAGTACACTGTAGCCCTGTAGGTATGCTAGGTGAATTCAAATTTGCCATCAAACTGCATCATTTTACATATCAAATTAAAGCCATTGAGTAAAGAAAGCCAAAACTGAAAACATTTTTGTCATAGCACTTTCCGTAACAAAGTTACCTCTTGTCAAAGATTGACTTTCATCAAAAAGATTCTGCTAGTAAAATTCCCCAAAACGGCATTTAGGGGTGTTTCTAGATCTTAGTCTCATGGCGATAGCAGCTTTTTTTAATGGAACTGCTATCAAAATCCTCTAAAATTCCATGTGCGACTTTGATTATCACCATAAAAATCATATATTTGGGTCAAGTGAAGTATAGAAAACATAAATGTAGGTTTCCTTCACCGCCTATTCTCGAAAAAAAATTCAAATTTCTATGTAAATATGCATTGTGTTTGGGCCCCGGTCTCGGCGAATTTCGCTGACTAGCAAATGTGTTAACTAATACCCCGTTTACATTGAGCAAAAGTCGTAATCGAATTCACTAAAGTCGTAATCGACTTAAGTCGTATCATAAGTGTAAACAGGTACAGTCGTATTAGTCGTAATTCAAAAGTCGTAATTCCAATGATGACTTGTATCATCATTCATTTCAAGTGAATTCGAATAAGTCGTCATTAATTACGACTTTTCGCTAATGTAAACGAACACGTTGTTGAATTCAGTATTTACCTGCCGTAACCATTGGTTACAAACGAATTCGATATTCGTGAATGCGAATTTGAAATCGAATTAAGTCGATGCAGTGTAAACACCCACCAAACGAATTAATCTGCTGTCGTAATTCAAAATACGGCTTAAGTCGATTACGACTTTTGCTCAATGTAAACGGGGTATAAGGTTTGCCTGGGATACCTATACACTGTACAGCCTACAGGCGTGACTAGTGTAAATGAACTCATACGGGAGCTAGATTGGGACATGTTATCAACAAGGAGGAAGATTAATCGCTTATGCATTCTACAAAAAGCCATGGGGGACATCTAGCGCTGCCAGTCCAAAACTACCTGCACCCGCCCCAGAGGACCCCCAGAAGATCAAGTTCATCATCATACATTGAGTACCACACACGATCGACCCATTCAAATTTTCATTTGTGCCAAGAACAATTAAGGATTGGAACGATCTACCACCAGATATTACAAGCATTACAAACCCCAACCAGTTCAAAACAGCAACAAGCAACCTAATTAAAGCACAAGACTCCAACATCAAGGACTAAGTCTAAGCACAGCACACGCCAAGCACACCATTATTTCCTGCTCGCTAGTTCCATAAGGAACGCTGTGCAGTATCACAAAGAAGAAGAAGACAGGGATCTATACCTGATACGGTGACTTTTATTTTGGGTGGATCACCGTTTAGGCATTTTACATTGAAAATACATGTCACCCATGCACCCCGCAATTGAATAGCAGCCCGATACTGCACAGGTTCGCTGTTTACCAGTTGCTCTCTTCTAATGTAATCGGCAAGCGCAGGGCCTAAAAAATGTGGCGCACATATCATGACATCGGGAATTGATGCAAATTTTACAGTAAAAGCAGTCATGAGTTTGATAATTAATGAGTTTGACAAAATATCATCACAGCATCACCATCTGCTGAAGACGCTAGTCGAACTAGTGAAAACGTCTGGACCAGGTGAGCGAAAAATAGTGTAGTGTTGAAGTTCAACTCTTTAATCAAGGTTAAACATCTGTGAATTTTGTTCATTTTGAACAATTCCAAGTCAAAACGAAGTTGTCCTTAACAAGGACGAGGGGGCCTACTCACTCAACAACATCTTTGACCAACTCATCACGCCTTCTACGGTGCAAATAAAAGCAAGCAGTCAGATGTGATGAGTTGCCAGTCTGATGAAGCCACTAGTGTAGTGGTGAAACGTCACTAAAACGTGAGTAAACCAACTTCGTTTTGACTTGGAATTGTTCAAAATGAACAAAATTCACAGTTGATATCAACATTCCTAATGAACTTGTTCAAAGACAAGGTTAAACATGTTTTCAGCTGTACAAACATACCTTTTATTCCATTGAACAAGCTTTATTAATGTTCCAAAAGCTATTTTTGACGTTTAAAGAGCTGGTAACAAAATCGGTGATGCCAGCTCCGAAGTTTTTGCGTAGCACAAGCGCTTGTTGTACGCTCGTTTTGACAGTAATTTACGCTAGCGTATCATGCATTTTCAAGCGCGTTTGACATCGTTTTATTGCGTGACACAATTCTGCATTTATTCAAGATGGCAAATTTCTCTAAAAACGTAATGTATTTTCCTCCGTAATTTCCCTCATTACTCAAAGCGATGCCCTCTTTCACAATATTTAGCTTCTTGGATATCTGGTTGCTACTGCGTAAACACCTGGTAGGTTATCTCACACAGAATTTAGCGCGTCAAGGAGTCGGAGGGCTAATTTTTGCTACTCGGTCGTTTGTGCAGTTTGTCAATGTCGATGGTCTGTAGCTGGTCCTTGAAGTTTTGTAGTGTTGGGGTGCATCTTAGGTGGTCGGGTAAAACATTCCAGGTGGGTATAGTTCTTGGGTATAGTGATCTAAGGTAGCAGTTCTTGTTTGCAGAAACATGGGTGTAGATGAAGTTTCCAGCACTTTGTCGAGTCTTCGGTCTGGATGTCTGGTCTTGGGTTTTGAGTAGTGCCGTACTATTACGCTGACTTTCGTATTCGACGAGGAGGACGATTTCGACCTCCTGGTTTGTTTACAAACAGAGAGGTAGACAAAAGACCGCTCCGCTTGTCCAAACACTCAAGTATCAGAAGGATGGTCCACAATAGCGTGATTCACGTAACATGAATAGGGATTAAAAAGCTGTCACGTAGAACCATGTGCTTCTATTGTCCAATTTGCCATCAAGATTTCATATGGAAACAGTTCAGACCCAGTACACGATCATGTCAGAAATTAATATTTTGTTCTGGGTCTGATTATTCGGCTAGGTTTTGAGGAGATGACTAATGTTGTTTGGTACAAGTCCATGAGTTTCTTTATACACAAGCTGAAGACGGGCTCTGGTGCGACGATTTAGTTTCAAGGCTATCCCAGTCAAGTTTGCCAGGCATATTTGAGACGCTTGAGTGGCGACTGTAGTCATTAAACACGAACCTGGTTGCTCGTCTTTGAACTTTGTCAATGGTATCTTTATTTGTTTGTTGATAAGGATATCATCATCGGAAACATAGATTAGTAAGGAGCTGTGCAATAATTATGAGCCCGGGGGGGGGTAAAATTTCCGAACGGCCCGCCAAAAATCGATTGCCCCCCCTCTCGGCCTGCCAAAAATTGCTTGCCCCCCTCTCAGCCCGCCAAAAAGTCTTTGCCCCCTGCACATGCCAGATTGTTGGGATCCCAAAGGTCAGGTGGGTTTAAAAAAAAAACACCCTTAAGCGGTCTGCCAATTTGGCGCAGTTTATGGTGTATACAGAAGTGGGGTTCTGAATTGGCTAATTGAATCACTTTATCATCACATCGTCATCGGCACTTCATTTGCTGGTCCAGCTGCGTAGCAATGCATGACCTTGTACACAGTCTTCATAATATAGTCATCAACAATGAATTATTTTATACTAATTATAACACCATGCTATAGCTGGATCAACTTGTAGCTATTTAACTTGCCGATGATGTCAGAATCATGCACTTATGTGCTTCAAAAATGATTTGATAATAATGACAATAATGCATGTTTCCAATTTTTGTTTGTTTCAGACCAACCTCCTACCACTTTTTTTGATGCCACATAGAGAAAAACAACACCGCAAATCTCGACTGAAAACCTATGACAGCAAGAAACGAGGATCGCTTCAGAAGCGCCATCATCCTGATGTCATAGAGACCGCCTTAGAGAGACTAGCCTCTCTCTTATGGCCTGTCTTGTTAATAACAGCGTGAGTTTAAGTTATAATTATTTAAGGTGTCTAGTTCTTTACTATATCTGGCCAAAAGACAATGTGAGAAAACTTCCTATTAATTTTGTCATCATTATGCATGGAGTCTTCTGAAGAGTGAGGGCCTAACAGCCTTTACGAAACAGATCTGTCAAGACATGTAGTAGTACAAGTCCAAAATTTATGTTTTTATAAAGTTACGTCTACAAGCAGACTTTTTTTCTTTGGTGAAATCAATGTGATATACTCTTGCAAACATTGCTATAGTCTATATACCTTCCTCGAGTCAGTAAAGTAACACCTAATTTTGAGATTTTCTCAAAAACTGTTAATTTTTGCAGGAATCTGTTATGCTAGTTGGATTCCTTGCATCATTTCCTTTCAGAAAATGTATACTTTTATGTAATTCTCATCATTACATTTAGAGATACAATGAAAAACAATATCTAAATTACTGACTCGAGGAAGGTACATTATACAGACTATATAATGGGTAAAGAGACATGGATGCAACCAGGATAAGTTAAACTCAGGCCATTAACCAAATTTGAATTTAACTGCATAGGCTAATTTTGTGGATAAGCTGTTTCAAATAGCTCCTTTTGACTAGGATAAGTTAAGGTAAAACCACCATTGGTTTATTTTTGTTTTGTTTTGTTTGCATCTGTTGGCATGAACAAATATTACCCGATTAGTTAAAAGTAAATTGTCAGCAAACACCATACTATACTTACAATTCCAGAAACATACAGTACTCATTTTTTTGGATTGAAATAATATTATCCTATTTTGCCAACTGAAACATAACTTGATCCTTCAGTTGGAACTAACTGGCAATAAAGTGAAATGTACATAACTTATGCAGAGATACTATAATAATGAGATAAGACACTCTCTACAAACTGCCTATACCATGCTATACCACTGTTGAAGACAGGCAATTCGCAAGCGTCGTCGCCGGCCAAGTCTTACTACAAACGTGTAATGAGAAGATACCATAGAGTCCTACATAGAGGTCTGGGGAAGAGACGGTCCGAATTGACCTACTGTACCTTGACCTATAATTAATCAGAGAATCACATTTTTGTACCGCTCACAAAACAAAGAGTATAAGTCCGCCCACCGCTGTCAATCATTCTAATGAACAAATAAACAAGCTCTGGCAATGACGTAATCCTAATTATAAATGAGAAAATCACATTGTACATGTACTGTCTGCTGTACTAGATGTCTTCCAACAAGTGCCGGAGTGTCGCGGTCCTGACTTATGTAACTTTGTGTGATTTCTTTCTACAGGGTTCTTGTGTATGGCTCCCATTCTGTGTTAATCAATTTAAGCAAACGATATGGTAGAATTCAGTACAGCTCTGCTTCAGTAGTATTTATGATTGAAGTAACAAAGGTAAGAAACATAAAACCTCACTGACTATTCTTTCAACTCTTTCAGAAAATACATACACAAGTGTATAAAAGGCACTTTCCGGATATGTAGTGAAGATTTGCTTAAAGTGACATTTTAATTTTTGTTTCTAAGTTTTAAGAGTTACGCCATGTTGGATTTGCAGTGGCAGATTTGATTCAGTGCATTTACGTGATTGCTTTGCCAGGGCGTGAGCAAATCGCCATTCTACATGCCTCCACAGGGTTAGGTTGTGCGCGCAATCTAATCTACCACTGCAAAATCCAACCTGCCGTTATTCTCAACTTGAGACAAGACAGACTATAGTCCTTGTGGCTTATTGTAGTCAGTAACAAAAAGCACTAAATCTATGTTTATTTTGCTTTTATCTCCATAGCTTGTTGCTTCAGTAATTTTATGGATTTCCCAGCCAATAAATGAATGGTCTCTCGCAGGATTCCGTCGTCACATATCGTTAAAGAAAAGCTTGCCATTTGCTGTCCCAGCTGTGCTCTATGCATTAAATAATAACATTGTAGTACATATACAAATGTACATGGATCCTGCCAGTTTCCAGGTAAATAAAATGAAAGAATAGATTCCTCAATTATTTTCAGATTTAGTTGATCTCCTGGGACTAAATTCCACTTAGACCAGGTCTAACTTTAGACCCAGACTCGTTTGGGCATACAGGCCAATAAGTCTATTTTAATACCTTCACAGCATAAGTATTAAATAGAACATAAAACTGATCAACTGGATTCACAGCATAAGCTTGTACCCATTACACTTTGAAGGAATCAAGATTAAACACTAAATTGGATTTTCCAGTTGAAATATGTATACACCCCCAATGAAGGACATGACCTTAATCGTAGAGTTCAAATAGAGTCACTCATTCAGGTAACCCCATTTGAAATTCACACTCCCTGTGTAGAAGATTAAGGTTGTGTCTTCCATAGGGATTTCAACTGGAATAGCCCAATATTATGTGAAAACCAAAGGAGCAGTATAATATATTTAAAAAATGTGTATACTACTAAGACACATTAAGAGCTGCATACTTATATCAGCAATAAATAAGAAACATTTTATATTAATATGTTAGGAACTGGTAATGTAATGGACAAAAATATTTGTGGGAAATCAGTGTCATGTGCCAAATGACTCATCTACACTGGGTTTCAGAGAAGAACAGTAGTCCCTTGCTCAGGTTGACGCGAGTGCTCTGTTAATGAGCGACATACGCCGAGCTTTGCGTTCACTTCAAGGGTGCTGATCTGCGCCGACCAACGATTTGACGCACAATCGACCAATCAGATTATCGGTCTATTGCTATGATTGTCAGACGATTGATTCAGCCAATCAGAACCCAACTTCTGTGTTTGCGCTCTGCACACTCTCAAAATGTAAACAAGTGCCGTTCTTCTCTGGCAAAAACTGTAGCTTGGTTGTGGATTGTTTCAGATTATTAAAAAAATCACAAATATTTACTCACTTTTCTGAGCTTTTGATGACAGCTTATATCATCTTTATCGCATATGTTTTCCAAGGTTAATGTCTCTCTGCTCAAACAGTAAACCATGGGAAAGAGACTGCCAAGTCCCTCAAGAAGTGCAGTGACCTCGAAACATTGAAAGCTCAGAAAGCAAATAGAATTATTGGCTTTGCCTGGCCAAAAAATATCCCAAATTTGCCAAAGCAAGGCATTCTATGTTTTGTGTAAATGTTTTATATATATTATAATTTCATTCTCTTTTCTTTTCTATAGATGCTGAGTAACCTTAAGATTGTATCTACAGCATTTTTATATAGATTAATCATCAAGAGACGGCTGACCAGCGTCCAGTGGTTTGCTATTTTATTGCTCATTATGGCAGGAGCAAGTAACAGGTAAAGCAAAATCTGGGAAATTTTGAATTTTAGTGCATTATGGTGGTGTTTTTTTTCATATTTCGTGGATGTTAGTTGAAATGTTTAAATTTTATAGTTGTCAGGGGAAAAAGTTAGTGGCCAGAAAAAAGTTGACCAAAAATGCAATTTACTGATCTTGTTGGGGTGCTTATTTATTAGTAATGATGATAATAATACAAAGTACTTTATAGCGCATTACAACAGAAAAGCTCTCAATGCACTTTACGAACATCTTAAAAATACAACATAAAGCATGCAAGTGAAAATATACATGATAGCAGCAACTTTAAAAACCACCAGCATAATCAAATACAAAGTATCATATTTAAGCATGCAAGGCAAAACATGTAGATAGAATCTTATAACACGAAATGAGAATTATTACGCATACAAGGCAAAATATACATAGCATTCGTAACAATAATATCAACTTAAATTTGATTAGTGGAGGGTGCATATTAAGTCGATTACAGTAGATAATATCTGGAGTTATTTTCTTATTTCAGTTATGGAAGCTTAAATCCGTCTAATATGTATGAAGAGTCTACTGTTTATGTTACTACATCAGGGCTGATACTGATGACTATATACTGTACTATATCTGGTCTAGCTGGAGTCTTCACAGAATATATACTTAAAAGGCATCATAAAGTAAGTTCAGTTTTACTCTGCTTTACATGGTTTGTGGGAGGGTGCCATCAGTGGGTTAGATTTCTTTTTGACATTGGGGGATGGGGTTGGAAAAAATTTCTTGTACATGTAGTATAGTGAATCCAGCACCTTTGGGCGACAGAATAAGTTATTAGTACAAATGCACACAAAGTGCACAAAACATTTTGAAGCTAAACTGATGAAATATGTTGCAATAGTGGAATAAATTTGTGCAAAGCATGCAAAATGTGCACTTTTGGGGCTAAAATGACCAAATATGAGGTTAATTTGGTCAGAAACCCACATACTGGCTTCAACATTAGATGATTGTATGGACCATCCCCCTGGTAGACTTTGGACTTTCAATTTTAAATGGGATTTTGAACGGGCAAAGTCCCTAACACTCACACTGTCAATCATACTTGTTTATCAATCAAATTTAACCGCATAAGCAAATACAAGACGCCACTCATGCACTCACTGACGTTCATGCAATTACACAACACAAAAGCCGCATACTTGTGTACCATGTAGTTATTAATGGTAATGACAGGTACCCAGAGAATTTAAACCATAACGAGATCTGGGCGACCAATCACAAGCCAGATCCATTTAAAGATGCATTACATCATGGCCAATTTTAGTAGGCCAGATTTCCGACAATCTCATCCATAGAAGCTCATAGACAGCCGTGTTAAGCATGAAAACCACAATCCAAAGTCAGTAGTCCACTTGGGAAGCTAACAAACAGAGGGAGTAGGGTGACTGAAAAGATCAGATGTGAAAATCTATCAATTGTGAACACATTAATTAAATCAGAGTTTTAAGCTTAAATACAATATCCAGAGTATGCACAATGGGCAAGTGGACTACGGGGTAGTCTATCCCCCTGGCAAAATATTGGAAGGGAATTTATCCCCCATCCCCTGGGATCTACGCCTATGCCTGCTGTAATGGCTTCTGGGAAGGGCCTGATTTCTTCTCCTATCTTAACCATCCTAAAGGATTGTTTCACAATAATGAACTGAATTTTATGTTTTATTTCAGACACCATTATCGGTTCAAAACTTTTTACTTTACTCGTATGGAATCCCATTAAATTTGTTGGCGTATTTGGTATCATCGCGGGCTAGCATGGAAGATGCCGATGATGAAGCTCAAGGATTATTTGAAGGATATAATACATGGACAGTAATTATTATTATAACACAGGTGAGATTGTGAACAAAGTAAGAGATGGAGGTTACATATTTGCATCCAGATGAATTTACACTCAGTGGCTGAGTGACAAGTGTCTTGTGATTACTACCAATCCATTTCTAGACCAGTAAAAAGTACTCTTCCACATTGGTCAAACAACAGTGACTTGTAGCTGCTCAGCTAATGAGTGTAAAGTCAGCTTAAGATTCATTATCGTCCATTATCGTCAAATGCATTTTCCAGTCCCAAGAGCAAACTCCCCATTCAAAATGATGGGCAGGTGTGTGGCTAGCTAGGGCACTGTTATTATCTTACATGGGTTAGGTGGGAGAAGACTTCCTGTGAATCGTAATCTGAAAATCCAAGTTGATTGCATTCACTTGCCTGTCTCCCCCAAGATATGTATACAGTCAGTCAGTTGTGTCATTTGCTTACAACGCCTAAATAAAGTTTGTATTGTCCTTCAAGCACCAATGTTAGGATTGGTTAATCAGTTTACTGTGTTATATTTACCACATACAATATTAAAACATGCAAATTTGTGCAGAATGAATTACAAACAGACCAAAACATTTTGCAAATTTTATACCAAATATATATAGGAATTCAAATATGAAAAAATGTTCAGCCCATTTCACAGGTGAAATGTCGCACAAATTTTCAAAAATCTTCTCAAAATATGACTTTTCAGAAATCAATTTTAGAGGGCATTGTGAGACAAAGTTGGTTTGAAATTGTATTATTTTCTGTGAATTATATTCATCTTCAAAAACTTCTTAATTTGTTGTTTTTGAAGCAAAAGTCATTGAAAATGGGCTAATGTAACACAAAAGTTTCTAAATTGCGGGGGCCATTGTCAAGTTGTGGGACAATAGTTCAAAGTCTAATTGGGCTACTAACTCTCAAGGTTGGCAACCCTATCTGCCCATGAGCCAAACAAAAGTGTTTATTTTAACTTTTTTTCTTACCTTTGAGCTAAATATTGATTTTGTTTTGTTTGCAGGCTCTAAATGGTCTGATCATGTCAGCAGTAATGAAGCATGCCAGTAACATCACCAGATTATTCATCATCTCATGTGCAATGGTAGTCACAACTCTCCTATCTGTGGAACTATTAGAACTAGAACTCAATACTTATTTCTGCTCGGCTTTTGCTTTAGTATTTTTTGCTCTGCTTTTGTACAATTCATGATTGTAAGTCAATATTAGTAGAATTTTATTTAAATTTTAATGCATTTGGAAAAATTTTCCTGGAGCTGTATTCCCTGAAATACAGATTAACTTATACCTCTTGGTGTTTATTTGTTTTACAATGCATTGCACGGTCACTCAGAACATAATTGAGGTAGCTTGAGTTTTTCCTGGACAAAGTGCTAGTATTTAAAACTTAAGAAGCTGATTTTTCTCAAATGTGATGCGATCAAGCAAAATCAGTCGGAACGCGGAAATATTATATTTTCAGTTTCTTATAGGATAGTAAAAAGCATTTACAAATCTGGATTTTGAAGAAAACCCCATTGAAATTGAACAGGTTCCAAAGATATGAGTAATTAAAGATTTTCCAAAACAGCAGGAAACAAAAAGGAACAATTTCCTTTGTATGGCTATATCTCAAAATCAATATTTCCAAGTTCCAACTGATTTTCCTTGATCGCATCACAAATATAAAGTGCAATTGTGACTAATAGCCCAACGTACATTAACAAGGTCAATGAACAGAATGATTATGGAATCAAACTGGTTAACTCTTAAGAAGAGCTCTATAATGGGCCAATCAAATGAAACAATGGGTTCCAAAATTGGCCTTTAATGGGACTAAACAATGGTGGAAATTACCTTTAACAGGGCCCAAATGTGATAAAAGAGACAAATTTCATAAACTTTCTGGAACTTTTGCAGAAAGAAATTGGTTTTTTTTAGTCTGTAACTTGCATTATAAGTTTGATACCTATATCTTTGACAAACACAGCAAATTTGATATCTTTCCAGGACTTAGTCCCACACTAATTTATGACCATGATGTGAAACCTGACCCCAAGTGCAAGATCCTCTGGATGTGTTCTTACAACTCAGTAGCAGTTAATCTAAATATAGTGTCTTGAGAGTGGCAAAGCTTAACCTTTTGAAATATGTATCAGGTTTGATGATCAACAATTTATATAAACTTGAGACTGATAGGTCAAACTATAAATTTTCTGGAATTGTATTTGACCCAATCTACCACTCAACTCTGGGGACTGTTATATATCAACTTTGATTCGATCATATAACTCAGTAGTACTATGAATAATCTATATCTAGTGAGTTGAGTGTCCCAAAGCTTAACCTTTAAAATATGAATGAAATGGCAGATATCAGGTTTGATGATCAACAATTTATGTAAACTATAGTCCTCACCAGGTAAAGAATTATTTTGTGCAGGCAGTAAACAACCAATAGAAATTTGACTTGAATCAAGGCATGTGTCTTTATAAACTTCCCCGCCAGCTGCTAAGAGTAGCTGCTGTTACAAACTTATAATGCGGGCACGGTGTGTGATTGGTTTTTCTGATGAATGGCAGTGCCACATTCGTAATGGGAAAGAAACATACCTTTTTATTGTACAGGTAATGTGCTTAGCCTGAGTCGCTTGCCTATCTCAAACAAAATCGCCATGCATAGCTGTTGAAGAACTAGTTGATTCGCTCTACTATCATGGCAATTTTTGACACAAAGATATGGGGATGATGATGGCATGATGATGCTGTGTATAGGGATTTTGCAAGGTTATTCAAACTTGAAACTGAACAAGTAGCATCTTGCAAGTCATCTATCTAAATAAATTATAAAAAGTAATGCACTTTGTTCTAACCTTGGGCACCACAATGCAATATTCATTATATATCAAATTAAAATTTTGCTTTCTTGTTATGTATTAATTCAGATTTATTAAAAGCATGTTATTTCTACTAAAAATATAACAAAAATACTTGAAGGTTAAAATGATAATAGCATTATGCCATGCATGTCATCACTTTAGTATATTAATTAGTTTAACTGTAAGTGGTGCCTGCTCTGGCTGGTAGATTATTAGAGTTTCATCAAAATTCAAGATGTCAAATCAAATTTGATGTAAAAATGTGGCAGATATTACCTAATTACTTCAAGGTGGAAATGATATACATGTAATAGGATTATGCATTGTCATTAATAACAGCATTATCTTATTATCATAGGTCAATTACCTTCGTTCTTTATTAAATGTCCTGGGGGCATTGCATTTTTGAAAATGGGATATATTAGAAGTGAATTTTCAATGAAAAAATTTCATTTTATGATTTCTGGTTTGAAATCATACATAGTGGCACCTATACAGGGACCACATACATGTATGTGATGTGATCAAGCAAAATGAGTTGGATATCTGGAATCTTGATTCTGAGTTATAGGCAATAATAGTATTCAACTTCCTTTGTATTTTATTGTTCTGAGCAACATTAAAATGGCCATATCTCTGGAACTGTAGGTCTAATGAGTATAATGGGGTTTCAGCAAAATAAAACTCAGTGAATGGCTCATGTAATGAAATTGAAAACTAAATTTGATTTTGATGGACATCGGACTCATTTAGCTTGATCGCATCACATATTATTGGAAATACTAAAGAATTAGATCTGTACGTATTTGTTTAGTTAAAAATATGAACATTCTACTATGACGTGGCGATGAATTGGATGGAAGTGTAAGTTAGAATAGGATTTGTCCATGCAATTGTGCAATCATGACATGCCAGTTTTCAGCTTACTTACAATACTTACATGCTATAGCATGGAAATTTCTGCATTTCACATTAGGTTTCACTGCCTGAACGGAATTGATCATGTCTCACCTCCTTTTTCAACCATATCGACAGTAATAATAAGGGATCAACATTTAACCACAAATTGCCCCAGGCAAAACTCACTTCCTGGGAACTAAATACCACACAAGATCATTTTTATGTAATTCACAGGCCCATTTGTGCCATATACTGCCTCTACCTATAATGACAGCCTGGTGATCTGGTCAATTTATTAACTGATACTAACCTCAGCAGGGAATTCAATTTTGATCAATTCTCTTCAGGTAATGAAACGTAATGAGTCACTTTTTCTTTGAAAACAGATGGGGCATTTGATAGAGTAAATATAGTATTTGATAGAATCATGTTGGCACTAAGACAAGCACAGACTACAACAGACTAACCGCAAACAGTCAAAAGTCTCAGCATAATCTTATAATAATCAAGGCCGATCATTAGCTATCCTTCCATGAAGTGTGACAGGTGAGAATTCCCATCATGCAAAGTACGGGGACTTTGACTGTTGATGGATAGTGTGTATTAGTGTGTGTAGACAAGGCACTTAACTGCCATTGTTTCTACCCCTAGGTGTATAAGAGAGTATGATCTTAATAATTATAGTGCTGTGAAGGTCAAACAGACTCATTATGTGTGAGGAGTAGTGAACCCCTTACAACATGAACAGCTCATAATAAGTTGATTCTTGTGGAGTCTGGCTTAAAGATGGGTAACCTGATCAATAGCCTCATCCCCGACTTTTTTCCTATCAAAATGGAGATTTGGCTTCAGAAGAAAGCTCATATTTTTCTCATAATCCCAATGAAATTTTAGGCCCAAAATAATCCGTTTAGATGTTATGAATGAAAAATTGATAGCCTCATCCCCAATTGTGGTATACCGCACATACTGTTCTATGGGCCATTGTGAAACATGTTTTTACTTCTTATATCAAAATGGCCAGTGCAATTTACCTCAAAGGGGAATTTGATTATTTTGGTACAGGCCTCAATGTGACGTACAAAACACAATACGAAAAAAATGTGATCACCTACCTTTAAATACCAAACCTAGAAAAAAATATGGTTACTTCAGCCTTTCACTTGATATATATTTACAAATATTGATATGTAAATGACTTGTGTGTCTCATGTTGAAATGAAAGAGACATGTGCTCTTTACATGCAAGGTGAGACTATAATAGTGGTGTGCTTCAAATTAACAGTATTGATGGATGGACTGCTTACAAATTATGATGCCATATTGTAAAAATATCTTTAGAAAAAAAGGTGCAACTTAGAGCCTATTTCGTCCAGCATATAACACAGCAAGGTTCTATAATGAACCTTAGAGTGGTATATAGAACCTTAACCAATTAAATAGGCCATATGGGACTTTCTCATTTATTAATTCAAGGACTCATCGCAAAGTTTTAAAAAAGTGAAAGAGTATGAACCGTTTTTGTTCTACAAAATCATTTTCTTGGCTAAAGGGTTATAATTTCCTACAAAGAACCAGTTTCTTGACGGAAAGAACTTTTTCTGGTTCTCTATGGGGTTCTTTGTAGAACCATGGAGGTATATAAATAAATGGAGAATGATCTAGCCAAGCATCTTTTGTACTACGTTGGTTATGACCAATTATTGTTGAATAGGCAATTTCAGGGGATATTGATTATGCTAAGCTGATTACATTGTTAAGTCTGTTTCACTGGTCATTTATTTCAATGGGGTGCAAAATGCAGTTACTTATAATGTTTATTGGAAAGTGCTCATGTTTCAGAGAATTTAATATCAAAATGTCATTTTCGCCAAAAAATGCATTGAAATCAGTCTTTTGAATAAAATAAACACCCTATCTGTAGGCCTATATCTGTGGTCATATTGTGACCCCCTACATTTTGGTCATGATTCTTGAAAAATTAAATTAGGCTATGACCCCCTATTTTTCTTTCCAAAAAGTTATGACCCCCCGGTATAGGCCTATTTGGAACCCCTCCAAAGAAAATGATGGCCCCTAATAATATTAATAATCATTTAGGCCTAAATACTGATAATTATTTATTATAAAATGATAAGTTTAATGATGATGAAAAGATTTTAGCTGAATTCCGAAGTACTTCCGGTAAATTTTTACTCGCTCTTAACTCAATTGGCCCAAGTTGGCCCAACATAATTTTTTCACAATCGGAAGGTAAAAACGTTTTGCTTTCATTTGCACTATATTTGAACTCCCTCAGACCCCTTAAAAGCTTAATATATGAACATGAAAACTAAGTATATTTGTCAAGTTACGGCACAACTAGTGTTGAAAACAGTTTCATAACTTGAGAACAGAACATCCAAATTTCATCGGGTTTTCGCACAATCATACATTGAAACTATAAGCTATCAAAACTGGCGACTTTGAACAGCTAATTGACTAGCTGACGTCATTATACAGTCTCTTTTACAAGCCTTCCGATGCGGGTCAATGTAGGGTCAATTCCTATGAGGAAATTTTGGGAGTGACGATCAATGAACCATGGTAGAGTCTCATAACCATCGTGGAGATCAATAGCTTGGCTGAAGTGGCTAGTCATTCAAGTTTGGTGACTCAATGAATAGAGGTAATCGGATAATCTCCACTTAAGAGATTAGAATTCTGGCGATCATTCTCCATTTATTTATATACCTCCATGGTAGAACCAACTAAAAAAAGTTCTTTAACCAAGAAAAGGGTTCTTTGTAGAACCTTAAGCTTGAAGAACCCTTCAAGGGTTCGTAGTAGAACGGAAAAAAGTGTTCTTTAGCCAAGAAAATGGTTTTCACTTTTCTTAATTTTGTGATGAGTCCCTGAATTAATGAATTAGAAAGTTCCTAGGCCTATTTAAATCTTTAAGGTTCTTGATAGAACTTTTTAAAGGTTATTTGTAGAACATTTGGGTGCTATATACAGGACAAAAAAGGTTCTAAGTTGCACCTTTGTTTTTAACAGTGTAGGAGCTGTGCAATAATTATGAGCCCTGGGGGCATGGTTTTGGCACAAATTCATGGGGCAGCTTTTAATTAAAACTCTAAAAAGATTAGGAAAACGGTATGGAATGCTTAAACATGCAAACTTTCCTGCTTGTTGCGCTCACATTTATATATCTATACCATTTGTAGACCGATAACATAGAAATGATGCTGTAATCTTTTAGATCTATACCATTTTTATTAAAGAAAGGGGGTCGTGTTGAATATCTCCAAGTTTGAAAAATGGGATTCCAAAAATGTGGCTTGTGCAAAGGGGTTGCTTGGCAGACCGAGGGGGCAAGCAAGTTTTGGTGTACCATTTGGACATTTTACCTACCCTGGCTCATAATTATTGCACAGCCCCTTACTCGTTTAAGTTTAGAGATAGTATATGTATTGGAGTTGTAGTAGGATCAAGTCAGAGTAAGAGACTAGTGTAGGATCAAGTCAGAGTAAGAGATTAGTAATTAGAATTATGTACTCTCCACATTGCAGATGTCGCAGCTGTAATGAAATTGGAGACAGATTTTTACAACTTCTGTGACACCTGACAGTACTTGCACTCCCAACATAAACTTAGTTTAATACTAAAAAGCCCGGCAGCATCATGGATTCAGTGGTGTAGCCAGGGGGCAAAGGCTGCCCCCCAGAAGTCTTGCCCCCTGTGGGATGCTGGCCGCCCTGATATATAAGATTTTGTAGCTCTTTTTTGTACTTTTTGCCCCTCTTTGCCCACCCTCTGAAAAAGTACTGGCTATGCCACTGCATATGATAGACAAACTACACACAGTTTTATAGGCACAACACTTCAGACATTGTTAATGCTGCATGGTTTGAGTGCAAGATGGGACTTATTAATGTGCACACCAACAACATCAAATAAGTGTAGCATATGTAGTGTTGAACTAAGTATATAGGGATGCTTCATTTTTTTGCTCTGAATACAAGTAATCTTGCATTAAATAGAGGCAAAAAGCTTTAAAAGTACTTCTCTAGTAAAACTCTCCGTATCCGTTTTTTTAACGGTTTATACAGTATTGAATTTTATAATCATATTTATGAAGTGTAACCTGTTTTCATATTTATTATCGTATTAAAGTCTTACATTTTGTTTACCCTATCATTGTGTCAGTTTCCACAAGCTTTTACTTACAGCTATTACGTCTTCCAGACATAAATTTCAGTAAATTTTACATACTGAATTCTAACAATGTGTTTCCTTGTTATAGATGTCGCTTGTTGGAGACTCCAACCCTGCTATATTTCATTCAACTTATAGTAGACAATACTCACAATGTGGCTTGACGTGAATACAATATTTAATACAACACAAACATGTAATTGTAAGCCAAGTGTACTTTGTGTGACCATGGTGACGGATGTGCGCTTTTGTGGCATCACAAGAACATAAATGTTAGGACTTGGTTGATAAAATGCCAATTACTACTGAACAAAGTATTATAGTAGTGAAGTATTTTGAACTACGTAAGTGCAAAATTGTGCATAGTAATGATGATAGTGTAGTAGGGTATAGGGTAGGAAATAGGTGTTGTGGTTAGAGGTCATTTGGTTCCTTTTGGCATGTTTGGAGCAAGACCTTGTTTCTTGAAAATCAGCCCACTCATACCCATGTCAAAATTGTGTTACAAGTCCTCTCTTCCTCTCTTAAGCTGACTTTATACCACATCGCTGAGCGATAGCGATTTTTAGTTAACTATTTGTTGCGTTGGGAAAGCAAATAAAAATCGCTTGTCGCTCAGCGATGGGAGTATAAACACTGCTTTTGGCACTAGTTACTTCATCATCAATGCTATCAGCAGTACACAGTTAATTCGTCAACCCTTCTATCAGTACTAGTTACTTCATCAACAATGCTATATATCAGCAGTAGATAGTTACTTCATTAACCCTGCTATCAACACTAGCTTCTTCATCAACGCTGCTATCAGCGGTAGATAGCTACTTCATCAACTCTGCTTTAGTTACTTCATCAAAACTGCTTTCTGCACTAGTTACTTCAATAACACTGCTATTAGCAGTTGATGGTTACTTCATCAACCCCGCTTTCTGCACTATTTCATCATCAACCCTGCTATCAGCAGTAGATGGTTACGTCATCAACACTGCTATCAGCACTAGTTACTTCATCAACACTGCTATCAGCAGTAGATAGCTACTTCACCAACCCTGCTATCATCGCTAGCTACCTTATCTACACTGCTATCAGCACTAGTTACTTCATCAACACTGCTATCAGAACTAGCTACTTCATCAACCCTGCTATCATCGCTAGCTACTTTATCAACGCTGCAATCAGCACTAGTTACTTCATCGACACTGCTATCAGCAGTAGATGGTTTCTTCATCAACACTGCTATCAGCAGTAGATGGCTACTTCATCAAACCTGCTATCAGCGATGGAGTATAAATTCAGTTTTAGTCCCATACCAACACTTTTGAACTTTTGATCCCATTTTGGGGTTGTAACCCACGGGTTTTCATATGCACAGTGGGGTAACGGAGTATGCTGAATAAACACCCAAACACTAACCTTCTCCTATTCTCTTTTATTTCTAACTCTAACCCTAACCTATATAACAGCATATGGTTACCCCACTGCATAGTAATATCTGTAACCAACTGGTTGGATATACCTCAATGTCCAAAATATACAGGGATCCAAGTTCAATTTCCCCAAGTAAGGCCACAAAAAAAAAAGTATATAGAAAAAAAGATTCTCTCTATTTGGCCAAAATGCTATTTGCTACATGATTTTTGTAAGTAACGCGTCATGGGGTGTATATCCATTTTCTTATATATTGTATTCTTTTCTTTCTTGTTTTGTTTTTTCTCTTATTAAACTTCATGGCCAAAAATAGTATTTTTTGACAATATAGAAGCTGTATCAAAATGATTGGTACCCATCAGTTTTCATTGATAATGGATGAGCCTGACACATCAAAATTCAACATAAGATCCAAATAATTTGTAGATAAATTGTAAAACATGTCATAAACTATACATTCTGGACATTTCAAGACTATCCAATGCTGTATTTGGTAGAGGCAGGCTTTTCAATAAACATCTAAATTGACGGGTACCAATCATTTTGATACACCCTGTAGCCACATTGGAAATCATACTTGTCAGGAAATTATTTTTACAACAAAATGCATTAAAATTTGTTTGTCGACAATTGTCAAGTTTTGCATTGCCCATTGTGGATTAGTACTGAAATTATATTAAAATAATTTTAGCAGTTACAATGTCATCCTTTTCTCAAAGGGGCTCCTAGACCCTCAAATTAGATGTTTCCGTCTGGAATCTGATGAATGGTCGAATATCAGAGGAAACGGGGAAGCAACTCTGATAGAATTTAGCTTCCTGAAAAGCGTAGAGCTAAACTCATTGTTCCTCATGATTATTATTGTTTGGAAGCAAAAATGTGATTGATATGTTTCAAGGACAACTTCATGTTCGGTTAATAGCTTGAGTGACTGATATAAAACCTTTTTATAAATTCAAGTATAGCTTTAAATGATGATGATGACAGTAAAAAAAGCCAAGAAAAAGAATAATTATCATGATAATAATAATAATGATAATAACAGCAACAATATTGTCATCATCATCATGCATCATCATGATAATGGAACTTTATTTTCAAATTTTTTACAGAACAATATACCTAAAAACGAACATAAGCATTTAATCATGGATAGTATAATGTATGATAAGGATAATGAACTGAGTGCAATGCATTCGTCAAGATAATCGCACGCGCCGTGGAGGGATTGCATTTAGCTTGAGAGCCGATAGGCTCGAAAGCTAAATGCAATAACTCCATGGCAAGTGCAATTATCTTGACGAATGCATTTGCACGAGTACATTATCCGTCATACACTTTGAGTGTAGGCCTATTAAAACAATAGGCAATATTAATTGCTGCATTCATTATATTAGTTTTAATATTAGGAAAATATCTTACATTTTAAAAACACCGTCAGGACATTGACCAGCTACGTAGCATTTAACTGGTAAAGAAAATCAATCCCTGTAATCAATGGTATCGATTGCGCCATACGTCATACTTAGGTAACTTATTCACGCATGGTTTAATTGACTTGACTTTATGTTGTGATCATTTAATATCGTGGTTTCGAACACAGAGAGCACTGAACCAGTTGGAAACGATCGATTTAGATGTCAGACTAGTACTACGGTGAATATCAACTGGACTTTATAGCTCTATAATTTGAACTACTTATATTAAAACACACGACATTGGGATTTAACAATTTGTTCAGTCTTATCATAGGCCTTCAAACACATGTGTTTGAAGGCCTATGGTATTATAAAGCATGATCATGATATTATGCGCTAGTGTGTGTTTCCCGGGCCCGGCTATGTTATTTTAGATATAGGCCTACATGTATTTCATTTGTAAAATGCTGAATATTTTGCAATGGTGTCATCTTGTATAATTATGATCCACCTGTTTTTGGCCCTTTTTAATTAATAGAAGCTCGATTATTCTCATTTGATGTTTGATTTATTTGAGGTCATTAATCATAATTTATGACAATGATATTTGCAAGGGTGCAACTCTACTAGTCTTATTACAAGACTGCCCTATCCCAACCCTAAACCCTAATCCTAAACTCCGTAAACGAGGACTGGACTCAAGTCTAGCGAGTTGCACCTTATTCGGTAATTGTACACTATTATAGAACACCGTTTGTAACTATACCATTTTAACACCACATAATGTATATTCGTACTTTTTGTTGTTGGTATATATATCGAACAGACAATTATATAGTTATGTGATCTCTGTGTCTAAAGCGCCACCTAACTCTACTTTATGGTTATGTGAAAGTAGTATTTCTAGTATTTGAGCGTGCACGTATTATCTAGAATCTATTGTTTAGCGTGCAGGTTTTAGATAATGCATTGTTTAGCGTGCAGGTTTATATAATTTGGGCTGTGAAGGGTAGTTCGCGAAAATAATGCACGGGAGAAGAATACATAACGATGAATAGAAACGGGCACTAGAAGTGTATCAATAGATAAGATCTTGTTTTTAAACAAAATACACCTCATTAATCAATGTATTGAAAGTGGTTTCATTTTTTAAAGAAAACGATTCTTCACAAAAATTATTGTAATAGCCACTACAGCAAATTGCTTTTATAAAGTTGTCAATTTATAAAAGCTATTTGCTCCATTGGATGATTGGACTGTTATTTGAATTAAAGTAGAAAAGGTTCTTTTTCAGATCCAATTATGCTAGTACTTACTCAGAAATATTCCAATTCCTATCAAGAATCCTGATCACTCTGTTGTGGTGTTTGTAGATGTTTGAAACGCTTATTTGCTTTGCTTTGCTTAGCTTATTTGTTATTTGCTTTACTTTGCTTATTTGTTATTTGCTTTTCTTTGCTTATTTGTTATTTGCTTTTCTTTGCTTATTTGTTATTTGCTTTTCTTTGCTTCTTTGTTATTTGCTTTGCTTTGCTTATTTGTTACTTGCTTTGTGTGATTAGATCCTGCATTTGAAAGGAACCGCCTTATTATATTTCAGGGAAAGGCATTTCTGAGCCCTATTGACCTTCCTGACTTTTCCGCCATATATATCTCTTTTGTGTTTTGCATTTTATTGCAATTGATATATATATATCATCAAGAAATAAATGAATGATTCAATGTTTAAAAACAGATAGCAATTTCATCAACCATGCTATCAGCACTAGCTACTTTACCAACCCTGCTATCAGCACTAGCTACTTCATCAACCCTGCTATCAGCAGTAGATGGTTACTTCATCAACACTGCTATCAGCACTAGCTACTTCATCAACACTGCTATCAGCAGTAGATGGTTACTTCATCAACACTGCTATCAGCAGTAGATGGTTACTTCATCAACCCTGCTATCAGCAGTAGATGGTTATATATCATCAAGAAATAAATGAATGATTCAATGTTTAAAAACAGATAGCAATTTCATCAACCATGCTATCAGCACTAGCTACTTTACCAACCCTGCTATCAGCACTAGCTACTTCATCAACCCTGCTATCAGCAGTAGGTGGTTACTTCATCAACACTGCTATCAGCACTAGCTACTAGTACTTCATCAACCCTGCTATCAGCAGTAGATGGTTACTTCATCAACACTGCTATCAGCACTAGCTACTTCATCAACACTGCTATCAGTTTCAGTTTCAGTTTCAGTTTTATTTACCATATAAGTTTATCATATAAATCGAAACAAACGCAATTAATGGAGGGATGACCAAAAAAGAGCACAAGGCTCGTACAAGTTTGGCCACCCTGAAAGAAATTTATGAGAGAGCTAACTTAAATACTACGTGCAGAGACAAGAGACATTATAAAGCGACAAAACTACAATGTGCAAAACGAGACAGGACAACACAGGTGAGACAGACAAGTATGTTGGCAATGGCAGTATAATCATGATAATAAATAATGGTTTTACGAGACACAAGTCAAGAAAATATTTATTGGAAATCAACATGATCAATAGATAAATCCCGAAGCAATCTAATTACAACTCATATTGTGATACAAGATAATCTTTATACAGGTTACTAAAACATTTAACGGTGTTACAGTTACGAATATTGAGATCAATTACATTCCAACTTAATGGACCCTGTCTTTTAATTGTGTTATTTGCAAGATCTGTTCTGAAGTTGTGAGGTCTAATACAGTTCAGCTGACCTGGTTCCATAAGAATGGAAGGTATTACTCTTCTTAAAATAATCAGTGAAAATATTTGGGAGTAAGCCACTTTTGAACTTATACATAAAGAAGGAAATTTGATATTTGTAAATATCAAAGACTGTAAGTGTATTTAATCTCTTAAACAAAGGTTGTGTGTGTGCAAGGTAATGTGAGTTGGTCATAAACGGACAATTTTCTTTTGTTTGAGATAAATAGATTGTAAATTGCAATTATTCTTGTCGGCCCAAATGATATTACAATATTGAATATGTGGTAAAACCAAACTAGAATAAAGAGAAAATAGCGTTGAGCCAGAAAGTATGTGTTTAAGACGATAAAGGATACCTGAATACTTCGAAACAATATTTGTAATATAAGTGTTATGTTGATGCCATGTTAGAGAATCATCAAGAATTATCCCGAGAAATTTTGTGTGAGAGACCCTTGAGAAAGGTTTGTTTTCAATATTTATTGAAATGGTGTCTGGATACGTTAAGCGCGTGTTGTGTTTGTTTTTAAATAACATATACGTGGTCTTTTTAATATTAAGGGAAAGTTTGTTTACTTTGAGTCATGTGGAAATTTTTGTAAGTTCGATATTAGCTGAATGTATGAGGTGATGGAGATTTTTATGTGAAGCCAATAAATTAGTGTCATCAGCATAGATGACAAATGAGAAGAATTTACTTGTAAACACAATGTCATTTATATATAAAATGAATAATAAGGGCCTAAGATCGAGCCCTGTGGAACTCCACAACTTGTATTCAAATGAATTGATTTACGATGATTAAAGTTAACGAACTGGGACCTATCAGTAAGGTAACTCCTGAACCAATCGAAGGCATTCCCACGAATACCGTAATGAGCGAAAAAAAAAAAAAGAATATCATGGTTAACCGTGTCGAATGCCTTCGAGAGGTCCAGGAAGATACCAAGGGCGTGATTTTTGTTATCGAGATCGTTAACAATTTTATTGTAGACTTCCATGATGGCCATAGATGTGGAACGGTTAGAACGAAAACCAAATTGGGAGTTATGAAGTAGATTAAATCGGGAAATAAAATTGTACAACCTCTTGTGGACCAGACGCTCAAGAAATTAAAAAAAAAGCAGGAAGAACTGAAATTGGTCTATAATTGGAAGAATCGTGGCGATCACCATCTTTAAAAATGGGAACAACTTTAGCGATCTTGAGTTGGTGGGGAACAAAACCAGAAGACAGGGATAAATTAAAAATGTGGAAAAGTGGGGTTGCGATTAAGGTGCTGACTGCTTTAATAACCTCGGGTTTGATTTCATCATGACCACAGCTTGCACCAGGCTTCAGTGCCATACAAAGATTGACTACTTCATTGAAGTTGGTGGGTGAAAAAAAGAGTGAGTTAACAGGAGAATGAGCATTAATTAAAAATTCACGAAAATCAGTATTTGGTTGTTGAATTTTGCTAGCTAATTTAGATCCAATATTAACAAAATATGAATTGAAATGACCTGCAATATGCTGAGAATCCGAAGTTGAAACGTTATTGATGTTAAACATGGTTGGAAGATCAAGCCTATGTTGGCGACCTAGAATGGAATTTAAAATATTCCAAGTCCGCTTTGAGTTATTTTTACAATTCTCTAGTTTCTCAGCGTAGTAGTCTTTTTGGAAGACCTAATGATAGAAGTCAGTCGATTGCGATAAACATGATAATTCGTTTTATTAGACTCTGTTGGATGACCGACATACTTTCTGTAAAGTTTTTCCTTTCGAACAATAGATTTAAGGAAAGCTGTTGTAATCCACGGTTTGCGAGGAGTTCGACGACTACTGGAACTACTAGAGCGAGACGATTTCAAGGGAAAATGAATGTTATATAAATCAGAAAATGTATTAAGAAAAGCCATGTAGGCAGGCTCACAAGAACCTATGTTTTCAACAAAATTCCAATCAACCAGTTTTAAATGATTCTGAAAATTTCGGATTCTATTTTGATTAATTAATCGATATGTAGTATGCTGATGGTAGCGTGGGCGTGTAAGCAGTAGATGGTTACTTCATCAACACTGCTATCAGCAGTAGATGGTTACTTTGTCAACACTGCTATCAGCTTTAGCTACTTCATCAACACTCCTATCAGCAGTATGTGGTTACTTCATCAACAATGCTATCAGCACTAGCTACTTCATCAACACTGCTATCAGCAGTAGATGGTTACTTCATCAACACTGCTATCAGCAGTAGATGGTTACTTCATCAACACTGCTATCAGCAGTAGATGGTTACTTCATCAACCCTGCTATCAGCACTAGCTACTTCATCAACACTGCTATCAGCAGTAGATGGTTACTTCATCAACACTGCTATCAGCACTAGCTACTTCATCAACACTGCTATCAGCAGTATATGGTTACTTCATCAACAATGCTATCAGCACTAGCTACTTCATCAACACTGCTATCAGCAGTAGATGGTTACTTCATCAACACTGCTATCAGCAGTAGATGCTTACTTCATCAACCCTGCTATCAGCACTAGCTACTTCATCAACACTCCTATCAGCAGTAGATGGTTACTTCATCAACACTGCTATCAGCACTAGCTACTTCATCAACACTGCTATCAGCACTAGCTACTTCATCAACACTGCTGTCAGCTGTAGGTGGTTACTTCATCAACACTGCTATCAGCACTATCTACTTCATCAACACTGCTATCAGCACTAGCTACTTTATCAACCCTGCTATCAGCACTAGCTACTTCATCAACACTGTTATCAGCAGTAGCTACTCCATCAACACTGCTATCAGCAGTAGCTGGTTACTACATCAACCCTGCTATCAACACTAGCTACTTCATCAACCCGGCTATCAGCAGTAGATAGCTACTTCATCAACACTGCTATCAGCAGTAGATAGCTACTTCATCAACACTGCTATCAGCACTAGCTACTTCATCAACACTGCTATCAGCAGTATATGGTTACTTCTTCAACCCTGCTATCATCGCTAGCTACTTTATCAACCCTGCTATCAGCACTAGATACTTCATCAACCCTGCTATCAGCAGTAGATAGCTACTTCATCAACACTGCTATCAGCACTAGCTACTTCATCAACGCTGTTATCAGCAGTAGATAGTTACTTCATCAACACTGCTATGCAGCACTAGCTACTTCATCAACACTGTTATCAGCAGTAGATACTTCATCAACACTGCTATCAGCAGTAGCTACTTCATCAACACTGCTATCAGAAGTCAATCGTGTTGTATTGGGATGGTTTTACAAAATTGCTATATCGAGTGAGTTTAATATTGTTAATGCACAACGTCTAAAAAATTGAGCTCTAATGTGCCGATTAGCTTTACGACCACATCAACCACTGATTTGTTGATCTTGATGGTGGTTGGCGTTGGTAGTGGTGTTGGTGGTAGTGATGATGCTCTTGTTGCAGCTTATTGATGTCGATGTTGATGTCGCTGTCGTCGCTTTGTCCTTGCTGCCACTGATGATAGCTCTTGTCATTGCTGTGGTTTCAATTCGTCGATCAATTTTAGCTAATTTTCATCAATCTTTGTATACAAAATGAAGTTAAGAAAACAGACGCCATTCATATACCTCAGCAAATTTATTTTGCTGTTTGTACCATTAAACATGTTAAACAAATTATATGATGAGCAATGGTTTTCGCACTGGCATTTGATAGGCTACATTTGTGTTCATCTTGTTTGGTAACCGGGTCATTTTATTAAATTATTTTGTATTTCGGCCTACTTCACTGTTGAAGATGTCTTTTTCATTCATAGGGTATTTCTTCTTCATGTACTAATTGCGCCTTTAAAATACCCTTTTGGGGTCATCAAAATATTTAAAAATATACGAAATCAGCATTTTGAAACCAAAACCCATGATGTAACACTAGTGCTATTGTTTCCAAGTTTGTCATTTAACACTCGTGTGAAGAAATGGTCTATTCTTTTCGAAACCAGTGAACCAAATCTGGTGCAATTTTTGCACAAAGTAACAGAATAAATGGACCTTCAACTTCTGTAAAAAGAAATCATTCATGGGTGAGTTTTTGTTATTTCAATTTGGCCTCTACTCTGAGATGAATATTTTTGTATTGAGACACGCTGTATTAAAGGAGTGCGCATAGATGGAATTCAAGCGGTTGAAATGGATTTTACTTCAATCGGCAGCAGTTATGAAAACATCAGGGGCAGCTGGGTGAGACAAGGCTAGCTGTCGAGACAAATTGGTTGGTTTTTATCATCAGAAAACTTGAAGATGGGGAAAACAAGATACTCATGACTGTCACGCGAGACTTTGCTGCATTGACAATGTTGGTTAGACTATCGTAAAATGACATGTCATTCCGCTCCAATGTTGGTATATTCTTGAATCATCCAGTCATAGAGTCAATATTAGAAAAAAATACATGTATAGATTATGAACTTTTCATAGAAACTTAAGGATGTTTGTTCCTTCCTCTCTTCCTTCCTTCCTTCATTCATTCAGTCAATCAGGATCAGCAACCAATAATTCATTCGTAAAGGAATTCCAGCTAAATTCTACCTTAGATTTTGGGTTTTTCGTCATCAACTACGATATCCTCTATAAGGGAGGGTCATTTTTTCTGGAATAGCCCATATAATGATTTAATAATATAATTATTTGTTGAAACATTTTCGGGCCAATATTCTGTGGTGTTTAAATTAATCTACGTTCATGTTTCTTGACGTTTCCCATATCGGATTTTTACCTCAATTCTGTTTTTTTTTTAAAGAAGGAAGAGAAAGTGAGTGTGAGTAAAATGCTTGAAAAGGTAAGTAGGCCTAACACCTTTAAAGTGAAAATGAGCAGAAATCCAATTGAATAAGTTATCTGTATAAAAGCTACCTGTGAATACAAAGTAAGGCCCGGTCATACTTTTTATTCGGCGTCGAATATTCGATGCAACAAGTAGGCCTAGGCCATATTCGTAAAATCGATACCAGAAATTCGATGCCAAATATAATTCAATTTTCGTCAACAAACATTCGTTAGAAGATGAATAGGAATTGAAACAGATTGAATAACGAATACTTGATGCACGAATATCCGACGTCGAATAACGAATACTTGATGCACGAATATCCGACGTCGAATAACGAATACTTGATGCACGAATATCCGACGTCGATGCAGTATGAATCAGCCCTAATTCAGTAAATGTTAAATAAATCACTATTTGTCATCATTTTGAAATCAAACTGAATACCATGAATATCTGATTAATTTCCCGTGTGATGTAAGTCGGCAGGGTGTTAAATGTGAATATTACTTGTACCGGTGTAATCTAGCATAGTAGATATACGTCTAATTCTCATGTTTTTACCTCAATCTATATTCAATCAACTTGCATGTTTATAGATGATTTACATCGACAAGTAAACAGATTTATCGCAAATGCATTATTTTATGTGACTTGTTCTAATTCGTCTCAGACATATATGTTATTTGAATTCGTACAATGAGTTGGTTCAAATTTTTTAGAATTCGTAACAAATGACTAACCCCCCAGCACTGAAAACGAAACTTGGGGTGACTAACTAAGGAAAAGTTAGTTAAAACAATGTCAAGTACGACTAACCTGTAACTAATACGGCTGGACTGGACTAAACTATATGTTAGTAGGTCAGGATACACTAGGGACTTAACTATCAAAATACTATAGTTCAACCTTGACCTACTAATATAATAAATTAGTTCAACTAGACCTACTAGAGCTTACTAGGGACTCTACTAATATATTGGGGTGTTCTACTAATGGGCTCTACTATCAAAAACGATGTCAAGTACGACTATTTTTTTAATTTTAATAGGGCATTCTGTACTAATGTTCGACTAGTTCAGCTGACTGAACTAGTCTGACTGTGGAACTAGCCCAATTCTAGCCCGGTAGAAGTGGTCGAAGATATGGAAACTTACGTTTTATTGACCTTTTTTCCCAACCTTGTATTTTTTAATAACTTACAACCCGTTTTAGCATGGTTAGAATTTGAAAAATAGATTTGGGCCCGTTTTTCGAGCCCTGTTTTCTACTATACACGCCGGGTACACACGGCATGATGAAGGTTTCCACGAATTCGGCAACCATGGCAGCCTCAACCATGCATGCACAAACCCACGGTCCATGATCATGACATTTGTGTTCCGATTTACAATCTCATTTCAAATTCTAACGGTTTGTAAGTTATTCAAAAACAAGCTTGGGAAAAATGTCAATAAAACATACCTTTCCATTTCTTCGACCATTTCTAACGGGCTATAGAATCGGGGCTAAAATGTCCATCTCAAGACGCTAGATGTGATATGTCTACAGCTGCATCAGACTAGCTCTACTAGCTTTATTTGTCATAAGAGTCATGTCATGTGATCAAAAGGGCGGTAAATTCAACTTTAGTACAACCCTTGGTACGGTCCACAACCATGATTCGTTCTACCAATTCGTAAAGCCAGAAAAGTTAGTTGGACCGACTTTTGCGGTGCAACTAATTTTCACTTATTAGTAAAGTACCATAATTTGGCATAGTTCGGCATGTCCGTACTAACAATTTCCCTCACTGCATGCTGTACTAGCCAAGCATACTAGATGGACGTTTAGTCCGACATTAAAAACTAGTTTACCAGGGGAAACTAGTGGTCCTACTAAACAAAAACTTAGTTCAGCTTAAATAATACGAGTTTTTGTTTTCAGTGAGGGCTAACCCCAAAATATTCGAATATTATTTGAATGTGTTACATCTCAGAGTAGAGTTGTTTTTCCTTGACCTGTGTAGCCTATAAAATTCATTTGAATGTGTTACATCTGAGATAATGTTGTTTTCCCTGATCTGGGTGACCTATAAGAATCATTTGAATGTGTTACATCTCAGAGTACGAGGGTTGGTCAATAATATCCCGCAACCATTATTTATCTCCGCTCATGCATGACTTAGATGAATGTTACTTACGATCAATAAAGTTTGTTCCTTTGTCTTTCAAAACGCACAACAATTAGTATTGAGTACCTTTAATTACGTAATCTCATAAAGTCATTGCTATATGTACACTGACAATTGTCAACATTGGCGAGAAATTTGAATTGGCTTTGAGGAACGTGTAATAAAAAGAAGCAGAAGTAAGGACCAAAGCAGTTTACAAGCCTTATTTTTGGTATGAGGTAATCTTAGTATATTCAATTGATAATTGTGAAAAAAGAAATGTATCCGTCAACAGATGAGGAAAGGGACCGTCTTTGAACTTCACCAAAAATAGGCCTATAACAACAAGCAAAAATGGTGTGAAAATCGCGAAAAAGAGCCCACACGGCAGAAGAAAGAATCCAAATTATCTCCAAAATAAAACAAAACCAAATATGGTTATTGGTATGGTATTAGAGATCATAGTCAGGACAATAGAATTTGTTGCAACAAAATAGAAATATGCGCATGCGTTGATGGTATGCATGATTGAAAGTACCAAAATGTATGAAAAAGTAAAATCATCAAAAACGCGCTAACAATATGACTAATACAAGGTTTGCGGAACAGTAGCTGTGTCAGTGAATTGCTATACCAAGTCTTATGCTAAAATTAGACACACCTTTCGAAATTCAAATTTCTTATTCAATCCAGAGCCTCTCTATGGTGTGCTACTATAATTACAAAAACAAGACCTTTTGAAATTAAGAGTTCATTAAGAAAGAAATGTTTATGGTTTCACCACTGGGACCTCCCTTTTTTATAATCAGTAGATACCCAATCAAACCAGGTACCATTGGTTAAATTTTATCATCGATTAATCTTTCTATCTCTTATTATGTAAAGAATAATGGGTGATAAAGCCTACTCAAAATTGGAGATATTCAACACGATTTCTTTTCTTTAATAAAAATGGTATATGTCTAAAAAGAGTCCAGCATCATGCCTATATATGTTATCGGTCTATAAAGCTGCAAAAACCGTGCCAGATTCTATACTTTTATTCTCGAGATATTTGGAATTATGTAACAATACCTCAATTTGGCGCGAGATTTTCTTGACTACTTTTCACCATAAATCAGGCAGTGCCCATACGCTATTGTGTTTATGCTAATGTCATTACGTAATCAAGCATTCAGCATCGCTAATACCAGAGAAGATGTGGCTAATACATATTCGTTTTGAAAGACAAAAGTACAAACTTGAATTTAGCGTAAGTAAAGCGCGCTTCAGACTCCATATTGTACGTACAATATTGTATGTACAATACTTTTCGTGACGTCAAAAAGTATTACACGTGCAATAAATAGTATGTACCGGGAAAATATATATTTTGCTACAATCATAGGTTGCTTAATTGATACGGAGTTGCCAAATTTCTAAGAGTTCTAAATTTAGTGAGTGCACGGAATGATGAACATCTTTTAATGTCTTCTTGTATTCAACCATGGTAGGTATCATAATACCTACCATGATTCAACTGTAGGGCCTACTTGAATTATTATATAATCAATGGGCACCTTTTTAAAGTTAATAATACGTCGTAATAATATTAAAATTGTAATAATAATATAAATGGCACATTCAGATCTTATTTATTTATTTATATAGATTTATCTATTTAGGCCTATTTATTTATTTATTTATAGATTTATCTATTTAGGCCTATTTATTTATTTATTTATTTATTTATTTATTTATTTATTTATTTATTTATTTATTTATTTATTTATTTATTTATTTATTGATTTATTGATTTATTGATTGATTGATTGATAACTGATTGATTAATTGATTTAGAGATTCATTTATACTGATATTTAGTCATATATTGATTTAGAAAGTTTAAAAGTATTATTTGTAGGTCTTTGTATTTATTCTGGTTCTGATTTTATTGATACTGATATTTTTGTTAATTTTTTTTAAAGTTTTGGCATAGCATTCGTTACATTATAACACGCTGTGTTATGAATTTGCAACACCTTGTTACATATTGATATCGTTGAGGCATGTTATGATAGGCCTACTTATGATCATCACAATACATCCATAAACTTTTTAAACGTGTTAATGCAGTAACCCCGTAGTGTTAGGGGAACGGAAGCCCCCCATTGATCTGAAATATTAGAAAATCCCATAGGAAAACTGCCGAAAACGGCTTGTGTCCCTCCCCCCTCATCAGAACCGGATGCAACGCCTTCTATACTTTTTCATTCATTAATTATAAGCGTAATAATAGTAATGCGTTGAGTTTTTAAAAGTAATATCCGCCTTTTTTCTTTCTTTTGAAATGACATACGGTACTTGTTACAAAAACAAATTAGCATGAAAAACATTTTTTTTTCGTCCGAGGCAGATATTTGGCCTATTCAGTGTCATAAAGCTACAAAATAGACGATCTTTTAAAATCATTTTAAATGGCTATTTATTTTCAACCTTATTGTTTGTATTTGTAATGTTCACACAATCTGAACATGTGCTTGTAGGACAACGATTTTGAATTAAACATGTTAATTGTGATATTTTAATTCCCCTAGAACACCACAGTTAAGCGTCCAAAATTGTAAGTGGGTTTTCTTTTTATTTAACCTCATTATTTCGCTAAAATTACTCGAAAACCGCCCTAAGAGTTGTTGTTACTAATAAACATTTCATAATTTTGGGCAAAGGATAGCCAAATAGTTGACCGAAATCGTATATTTGCACCAATATTTGACTAAAATCGTATATTAACATTACCGCCCTTCGTGGCTTTATTGCAAGCCAAAGTGTGAAACGAGATTACTTGAAATATTTCAGAGAGGAAAGAGTTTCAAGCCTACGAATATATTTCTGAAACATGTCTCTCTGATTGGTTGATGGTCAAGAGGATTACGGCATCCTCAAAGCCTCTTGCTGTAATTCTCTAATCGATATCTATTATATAGGACCGATCTTCTTAAATCCATACAACCGTGTCAAATGAAATAGTCTCGAATCATAATTCGTGCACGATACAACGATACGTCAGATTTCGGAATTTTATTAAAAATAGGCATAAATCACATTGAACAGGTTGAATGCAGGCAATAGTAGATAAAATAACTATGGGTCGAATTTACATTAATCTGTGTCCCGGGCAGACTTGTAACGAGTCATGACTCGAGACTCGACTCTTCAAAAATGAAATGACTCGACTCGGATTTTCAAATTTTCCCCATAGAGATTGTACAGTGACTCGAGTCATTTGACTCGACTCGACTCGAGATATTGCAAGAAATGACTCGACTCGACCATGAAATGATGTGACTCGTTACAACTCTGGTCCCGGGGCCAGGATAACATTTAGGACTCCTTCGAATTCTAAAACAATACTTCGCCAAATGTCCTTGCTTTCATTTTCTCATTTAATTTGTTTTAATTTTAATTAATTTCTTTATCCACTGGCTCTCTGGTAAATCCGGTATTGCCAATATTTCTTGTCCATACCCGTGTTAATCTATTTATTAATTAAAATGAACCATCTATTAAAGTCCTATAATACAATGTATAGGCCTAGTGTATTTGATAACAAATTTGTTTTTATTTTTGATTGGAATTTGGGTTCCATTACACGATTTCATAATAAGATATGTTTGGGCATGGCGGAATTAGTATATTATTAAAAATAGACATACTCTTAGGCCCCCTTTTTTAATGTTTGTAGGCCTACATTATTGATAACAATATTTATGTACAAAATGCAAAAGAATGTATATATATTTGATTGTTTTGTAAACATTAAATTTGATGTTTACTCATAATTATGTCTGGAAAGTCAGGGAAAAACTAAGGAGTATCGGTATTTAGTTTCCCGGGAAAGTGGATCAGATGAGCAGTGAGTAAAAACATTTGCCCTAAATCTTTATTTGATTTTTATTGTTTTATGAATTTATTAGGGCTACTGGTAAAGTGCAGAAAAAACCTCCAAATGCACTCTAGGATTTTTCATCAGCAGCAGTAGAAATTTCTCTTGCATAGATTTTCTGGTGACCTCGCTTGGATTTAGCAAACAATGAACCGTCAGGGTTATAGCGTGTTATTTAATCTGATTCAACTCGTCGTGGCACGTATATTTATTGCACGTGTAATACTTTTTGACGTCACGAAAAGTATTGTACATACAATATTGTACGTACAATACGGAGTCTGAAGCTAGCCTAACAGCCATCCAAGTCATGCATGAGCGGAGATACACCATAGTTGCGGGAACTTATTGACCAGCCCTCGTAGTGTTGTTTTTCCTTAAGGGGGTACTACATCCCTGTGGTAAATTCGTGACTATTTTTGCATTTTCTCAAAAAATAATATTACACTGGTAACAAAAGTTATGTATATTATTGGGGCAAAGAATCCAATTACTACACTGAAATTTCAGTGACTCGAGACAAGCGGTTCAGTATATATGATAGGAAACGAGGTACATTCTAGCGGTACCTCTTTTCTTATCATAAATAATAAACCGCTTGTCTTGGGTCACTGAAATTCCAGTGTAGTAAATGGATTCCTTGCCCCAATAATATACATAACTTTTGTTACCACTGTGTTAATAGTTTTTGATAAAATGCAAAAATAGTCACGAATTTATCGAGGGGTGTAGTACCCCCTTAACCTGGGTGACCTATAAGAATCATTTGAATGTGTTACATCACAGAGTAGTGTTGTTTTTCCTTGACCGGGGTGACCTATAAGAATCATTTGAATGTGTTACATCTCAGAGTAGTGTTGTTTTTCTTGACCTGGGTGACCTATAAGAATTATTTGAATGTGTTACATCTCAGAGTAATGTTGTTTTTCCTTGACCTGGGCGCCTATAAGAATCATTTGAATGTGTTACATCTCAGAGTAGAGTTGTTTTTCCTTGACCTGGGTGACCTATAAGAATCATTTGAATGTGTTACATCTCAGAGTAGTGTTGTTTTTCTTGACCTGGGTGACCTATAAGAATCATTTGAATGTGTTACATCTCGGAGTAGTGTCGTTTTTCCTTGACCTGGGTGACCTATAAGAATCATTTGAATGTGTTACATCTCAGAGCAGTGTTGTTTTTCCGTGACCTGGATGACCTATAAGAATTAGTTGAATGTGTTACATCTCAGAGTAGTGTTGTTTTTCCTGAACCTGGGTGACCTATAAGAATTATTTGAATGTGTTACACCTCAGAGTAGTGTTGTTTTTCCTGAACCTGGGTGACCTATAAGAATTATTTGAATGTGTTACAACTCAGAGTAGTGTTGTTTTTCCTGAACCTGGGTGACCTATAAGTATTATTTGAATGTGTTACACCATAGAGTAGTGTTGTTTTTCCTGAACCTGGGTGACCTATAAGAATTATTTGAATGTGTTACATCTCAGAGTAGTGTTGTTTTTCCTGAACCTGGGTGACCTATAAGAATTATTTGAATGTGTTACACCTCAGAGTAGTGTTGTTTTTCCTTAACCTGGATGACCTATAAGAATTATTTGAATGTGTTACACCTCAGAGTAGTGTTGTTTTTCCTTAACCTGGGTGACCTATAAGAATTATTTGAATGTGTTACATCTCAGAGTAGTGTTGTTTTTCCTGAACCTGGGTGACCTATAAGAATTATTTGAATGTGTTACATCTCAGAGTAGTGTTGTTTTTCCTGAACCTGGGTGACCTATAAGAATTATTTGAATGTGTTACACCTCAGAGTAGTGTTGTTTTTCCTTAACCTGGGTGACCTATAAGAATTATTTGAATGTGTTACACCTCAGAGTAGTGTTGTTTTTCCTTAACCTGGGTGACCTATAAGAATCATTTGAATGTGTTACACCTCAGAGTAGTGTTGTTTTTCCTTGACCTGGGTGACCTATAAGACTTATTTGAATGTGTTACATCTCAGAGTAGTGTTGTTTTTCTTGACCTGGGTGACCTATAAGAATCATTTGAATGTGTTACATCTCGGAGTAGTGTCGTTTTTCCTTGACCTGGGTGACCTATAAGAATCATTTGAATGTGTTACACCTCAGAGTAGTGTTGTTTTTCCTTAACCTGGGTGACCTATAAGAATTATTTGAATGTGTTACACCTCAGAGTAGTGTTGTTTTCCTTAACCTGGGTGACCTATAAGAATTATTTGAATGTGTTACACCTCAGAGTAGTGTTGTTTTTCCTTAACCTGGGTGACCTATAAGAATCATTTGAATGTGTTACACCTCAGAGTAGTGTTGTTTTTCCTTGACCTGGGTGACCTATAAGAATTATTTGAATGTGTTACACCTCAGAGTAGTGTTGTTTTTCCTTAACCTGGGTGACCTATAAGAATTATTTGAATGTGTTACACCTCAGAGTAGTGTTGTTTTTCCTTAACCTGGGTGACCTATAAGAATTATTTGAATGTGTTACACCTCAGAGTAGTGTTGTTTTTCCTTAACCTGGGTGACCTATAAGAATCATTTGAATGTGTTACACCTCAGAGTAGTGTTGTTTTTCCTTGACCTGGGTGACCTATAAGACTTATTTGAATGTGTTACATCACAGAGTAATGTCGTTTTTCCTTGACCTGGGTGAACTATAAGAATCAATTCATTTCAATGTGTTACATCTCAGTGAGATTCAACTACAGCGTGGTTTCCGTGGCCTGAGTGACCATTAAGCACACCATAAGCACATGATTGAGAACACACTTCATAAACCGTCACAGACCAGTGCTGTTTCCTCGAGCTGAATTTGCACATTGTGTAATATGCTTCTATTAATACTTGGTTCTTTATCAGAATACATGCAGTCAATTTGTTGTTTTACGTATGGATGACCAATATAAGAAAATATGTTATTTTTCCTGTCTTTTTGATGCGAGTTCAGACTGGTTTATTCCAATAATTGAATACGTGCACAATTTACATCCCAGACTAGTGTTGTATTTATAGCCTGGATGTTCAAAATAACCTTGGGAAAAGAACATTTATAATATTACTGACTATACATATTACTTGTGTTTTTCCTAGACCTAGTTGATCAATAAAATAATTTCAATGTGTAATATCATAGACTAGTGTTGTTTTTCCTGCAACATGATTGACAAAAAAATATTTTAATGTGCATGTAACATTGCAGACAAGTGTTGTTTTTCCTACACCTGGGTGACAAGAAATTATTTTAATGTTAAACATTGTAGTATATTAAAGGGGCATTTCGTGATCCACAGCCTCATCCCCCACTTTTCTCAAAAAAAAGTTGAGATTTTTATATCACTGGAAACCTCTGGCTACATAATGTTTATGTACAAAATATTTCTTGCAGATTAATTCGTTTAGCAAAGATATCGTGAAATCTAAATTTCGTTCTGGTGCACCAGAACGAAATTACAACGCATTGTCTATGGAGCAGTGTAATACACATAATCATGCATAACTCGCGAACGCAAAATCGGAAGCAACTGAAATTTTCGGAATAGGTTTTTTTCGTGGATATCTAATGAAAAATGACATAAATAGAGGATGCTCGGATCACGAAATACTCCTTTAATATAGTGTTGTTTTCCTATAGAGATGTGTGTTCCAAACAAAATCATTTGAATGTGTAACATCAACAATGATTATATATAGCGTTATTTTCCCCGATATTTTCTCTGTTGAGAATCTTTTGATCAATTTTTATTTTAACCAACAGCACTTATTCTAATTTGGAAACAAACAAGCCACTATTTATATAACTATAATTTGCTAATGTATCTAGCAATAATATACACTAGGTGGTAACCAGTCTTTCGCGGTTTGTAAAAACAGAAGAATTCTTGGTTTGGGTGGTTTGTGGAATTAAGTTTTCAGTCAGTGTAAATTAGAATCTCGCTCTTTCCCACCAAAATTCATGAACCTGCCCAAATATATGGCGATTCGAACCCCGGATGTAGTGTTGTTTTTCATTGACTTGAGTGATAAGAATCATTTGAATGTGTTACATCTCAGAGTAGTGTTGTTTTTCCTTGACCTGGGCGACCTATAAGAATCATTTGAATGTGTTACATCTTAGAGTAATGTTGTTTTTCCTTGACCTGGGTGACCTATAAGAATCATTTGAATGTGTTACATCACAGAGTAGTGTTGTTTTTTCTTGACCTGGGTGACCTATAAGAATCATTTGAATGTGTTACATCTTAGAGTAATGTTGTTTTTCCTTGACCTGGGTGACCTATAAGAATCATTTGAATGTGTTACATCACAGAGTAGTGTTGTTTTTTCTTGACCTGGGTGACCTATAAGAATCATTTGAATATGTTGCATCTCAGAGTAGTGTTGTTTTCCTTGACCCGGGTGACCTACAAGAATTATTTGAATGTGTTGCATCTCAGAGTAGTGTTGTTTTTTCTTGACCTGGGTGACCTATAAGAATCATTTGAATGTGTTACATCTCAGAGTGTTGTTTTTCCTTGACCTGGGTGACCTATAAGAATCATTTGAATGTGTAACATCTCAAGAGTAATGTCGTTTTTCCTTGACCTGGGTGACCTATAAGAATCATTTGAATGTGTTACATCATAGAGTAGTGTTGTTTTTCCTTGACCCGGGTGACCTATAAGAATCATTTGAATGTGTTGCATCTCAGAGTAGTGTCGTTTTTCCTTGACCTAGGTGACCTACAAGAATTATTTGAATGTGTTACATCTCAGAGTAGTGTCGTTTTTCCTTGACCTGGGTGACGTATAAGAATCATCTGAATGTGTTACATCACAGAGTAGTGTTGTTTTTTCTTGACCTGGGTGACCTATAAGAATCATTTGAATGTGTTACATCTCAGAGTAGTGTCGTTTTTCCTTGACCTGGGTGACCTATAAGAATCATTTGAATGTGTTACATCACAGAGTAGTGTTGTTTTTTCTTGACCTGGGTGACCTATAAGAATCATTTGAATGTGTTACATCTCAGAGAAGTGTTGTTTTTCCTTGACCTGGGTGACCTATAAGAATCATTTGAATGTGTTGCATCTCAGAGTAGTGTTGTTTTTTGTTGACTTGGGTGACAAGGCCAAACAAATTGATTTGTCACATGTCCCCGCGCGCGCATTGGATTTCTGATGGTGAAAACGTTCAAAAATAAAATTCTATTTCACATTTATTCATTTTCACAACATTGCCATTGGCAAAACACAATGAGCCAAAACCGGCGAGTTTTCAAGGGGGTGACCCCCTCTCCCCGAATTTATTGATAAAATAAAAAATAAAAAACGCATACCGCATTAGATTTCAAACTCACATGGGACATGAGACAAATCTTCTTTTTTTTTTTTTTTGCCTAAGAATCATATAAATGTGTTACATCTCAGAGTACATGTAGTGCTGTTTTCGTTGGCTTGAGTGACCTCTAATAATCATTTCAATGTGTTACATCTCAGAGTAGTGTTGTTTTTTCTTGACCTGGGCAGCCTAAGAATCATTTCAATGTGTAGTGTTGTTTTTCGTTGACTTTAGCATAGACCGTGAAGACATGGACGGTCATCTGCAGCATATCCTTTGAAGCCATGATCGTCTCGCCTGAACACAAAGACAAGATAGTCTTCAAAACTGCCATCGAATCGATTTACGGTATGTTGTGCTCTGAGCATTGGGCTGAAAATCAAATAAAACTGGTAAATTTGAGCAACAACAAAAATGAAGCTGAAATCCGCTAAAAAGCTGACGTTTCAGGTCTGAATTTCAAGTGAAAAGGATATCAATTGGTTCAAGTTCAGTGGCGTACCGTGGCCGCCCCAACCCCGGGGGGCTGAAGAAGAAACAATTTTGCCGCCCCTTCTTTAACAGCCCGAAAAGGTTGACCCAATTTTTTCACGGTCGTTTGAAAAAGTGAAGAGCAAAAAAAAAAAAAAAAAAAAAAAAAAAAATTTTAGGCGCTAGCGCCCTAAAAGCAACCATTTTTAAAATTTTAAAGCTTTTCCAATTTTTTGCGCCTTTTTATTTGCTAATTCGTTTTGCCGCCCTCTTCGTTTTTGCCGCCACTGTTTTTGCCGCCTTCTTCTTCCGCCGCCCTTCGTTTTTGCCGCCCCTACTTTGACCCGGGGCTAGGCGCCCAAAGCCCCCCCAAAACACGCCAAGCATGAAGTTGGTGCTTGCTTGTAAGCATATTTGCCCCACCATAGGCCTATAGCCTACCACAAATGACGGGGGAAAGAAACAAGATATTGGAGCTTTACAATCATATCAGGTGTGCCAAAAGAGATTAACAAGGTTACTATATAATTTATAGTCTAATCATGAAAATGATTACCTCTTAGAATTGATAGAATCAAAAACCCTTTTCAATAATGACAAATTGGCAATATTTAATGCAGAGGAAATTTCTCTTTTCTACACACAAAGAACACTTTATTACAGTGTTAGGTAATCTACCATCTACTTAAGGGGGTACTACACCCCTTCCCAATTTTGTGCCTATTTTTGCATTTTCCCCAAAAATTATAGAGCATTGAGTACAAGTAAGATATGTAAATTATAGGGGCAAGAATTACAACTACTGCACTGGAAAATTTATTTCAGCGCAGACAACAGTTGTGGAGTTACAGTCAAAAATGAGGGAAACCCAATATTTGATCAATAACTACTTGCCTTGAGTTCCTGAATTTTCAGTTCAGTAGTTGTAGTCCTTGCCCCTATAATATAAATAAATCTTAATTGTCACCAATGAGAAAAATGCAAAAACAGGCACAACATTTGCCAGGGGTGCAGTACCCCATTAAAGTCAAATATGATTGCTTCCTTCTATTTGTATGGACAAAATATAGACAAAATAATGAAAATATGGTGTGTGATCAAGCAAAATCAGTCTGAAGTCGGGCATATTCAATTTACAGTTTTTTACGTGATCGTATATAGCAATTGCAAAGCTACATTTTGCAAAAACCCCATGTTGAAATTGAACATTTAGTTCCAAAGATATGAACAGTTGAAGTGTTTCCAAAACAATATGCAGCAAGAGAAATTATTGTCTTTGTTTGGCTATATCTAAATATCAATATATCCGACTCCCGACGGATTTTGCTAGATCACCTCGCATAATATTGTTGTAAGCTGTTGTAGCCTAATGCATTTCAAACTAAGTGTGACATTTATTAATGGAGTTAAATCCAGTTGAAAGCACTTAGAGGCACAGATAGCTATATTTTTTCTTTTCACCATTGCATTAGCTATTAGTACTTCTAATCAAAACCGGCTATTCCTATACACCCCTATGGAAAACATGACCTTAATCTTCCTCATCTAGCAACTGCTGCGACTCAGCTTGCCAAAAATTTCTCCCCCCTTCCCGCAATTTTACCCTCCCACCAGGGCTCACAATTATTACACAGCCCTTTATTATAATAGGACCTAGATCAGCGGTAAGCGGGTCAACTTGCAACTGCCGAGACTCCATTTTAACGGATTTGCAGAGATTTTCTGTGCAAAAAGGTCATTTTTGCCCAACTGAAACACACGACCAAAAGTTATGTACTGGCTGATTTGATCATATAATAAGGCCAACTGAAAGTGTATTTTGCATGCGCCTCAAATGCCTACCGGTATTTCATGAAGCATAGAGCATGTAACGCGACAAACAAAATAATGGAAAAAAAATCACATTTTTTTTCTTTACATGAACATTTTAATACTATAATAAACATTTTCTCCTCAACATCACACAAGGCTTTTCCTTTTAGTAATATTAGTACAATACATAATACATAGATCAGTTTTACTCTATAATACAATGTATACCTACATAAGACCTCCAAAAATGTTGACTTGTCCTCCAAACGAGATCGGCCTGTTATTCCGAAGAGGCGTTATACCGAATTGAAAAAAAAAAAAACTCGCAAAAAAAAAAAAAAAAAAAAACCAAGAAAACAAACAAAGCAAAACCCAAAAGCGGGTGTTATTCAAAATTTGGGTTAGGGTAGATATAGTTAAAGAACGTTGTTTGGGTTAGCGCTCAATTCGGAATAGCAGCCGGGTCTTTTTTTTAAAAGATCATATCCAAAACCTACATATAATTAGCTTTAAATAAAAAGGCCTATATCAGGGGCGTAGCCAGCTTTCTTGGTCGCGGGGGGGCAAAGTAAAATTTCGGGGCACAGACGGAAAAAATTAGTCAAAAAAAAGCTTTAACGGGACAATGTGCGTGTGTAGCGCGCCAAAATTTTGTATTCGACACTATTTTGGCCCATTATCTGGGTCGATTTTGGTGGAAACGGGCTCCCTGCCCTTTTCCTTTGCCCTCCAGATTTTCCCCAATTTTTTTTGTCAGAGGGGAACTTTTGTCTTTCATTTTTTGTCAGGGGGGCACTCTGCCCCCCCCCCCTGGCTACGCTACTGGCCTATATGTGATTTTGGATATTTCACTTAGCTGAGTTACTTCATAAATGCTTTAATAGTTACAAAATGTGACGTAACTAATGAAAAGCCTATATGAATAATTCAAAATGTCAAATTTATGAAAAAAAGGGGAAAAATCAATTTCCGAAATTTGGGTCTGTATTCTTTTGAACAATAAACATTTCCCCCATACTTTCTAGATTCGGCCAGTGGAGGTCAAGCAAACATCTTTTTAGGGTACCCATAACACATTACATGTATACCTACACACAGAATCAGAAAAAAGTTTGAAAACAATCACTTATGATTTCTACAGCCCTTTGCAAACATTCATATGAAATCCACACAAAACTATTCTTATGTTATAAATACTATGAAGATTACATACCTACAGATTATAAATGCCATCAATATTACTCAAATTAAGGGGCTATCATTTTCTTCGCATAGGGGGATCCTAAATGTCGGTGATCGAGTCAATTCCCCACTGAGGGCTAATTTTTTTATACGACCCCCCATCTGGGGTCGAATATTTTTATGACCCCCCCCCACACCGTACTCGGGCCAAATTATTCATTGCCGGAACAAAGGCGCAGAGCGCACCAAAACTTAGAAGTACTTTTGACAAAGTTTTAATTTTGATTGTAAGTGTAAAGAAGGCGCGCAAATATTAGTGTAAAGAAGGCGCGCAAATATTGTGCATTATATAACGAAAGATTGTGCGCACATTTAAATTGCTAAGTTGAAGAGTGCGCGAGTACTGCGCGAAAATTGAGTCAGCCTTTAATAATTCTATAACCGCACCCCCCCATTTTGGGTGTTAAAATTATAACACCATATGTTTGGTCTAAAAATTCTATGACCTCTACCCCCCCCTCCGAAGAAAATGATGGCCCCTCAAGTTATTTCTTTCAAAATTAATATATGTCCTTTGAGATTAAAAATCCCAGAATTTGATTTTATCCATTTGCTTCGTCAAGACTGTTTTCATGACGTAAAACTAGAACACAAACAAGACACTGACTAAACACACTGTTTGGATCAAAATTAACTCAATTTTCTTGACAAGCCAATACCAATACTAGCTGTCACATCGTGTCAATCTGACTTCCATCAGGCGCGTTGAATAACTCCAAATAAATATCATATAGGCCTAACTTTGCATAATACGATACTTGTCATAAAACAAACGGTAAAATTCTGCTCACAAATAATTGTGACGTGGTATGTCAAGAGGAAGTACTTTCGAGATGGGTCAATTATTTTAAAAATAAGAGATAATTCAACACTGCTTTTGGTTACGGAATTCCAAAGTCGGAGTATCTTAAAAATGAGATATCGTCCTTTAAAGTTCATGTTTTGTGGAAAAGTGATCAAAGTTTACATCTAAAAATGTAAAAAAAATTGAAGTTGCGGAGGAAGTTTCTGAAACACTCAATATTCTAAAAAAATGGATGGATGGTGTTGTTGCTGTTTTTCCATTCACGGTCGTGTCCACAAGTGCCTCTCTTTGACATACCACGGAACAATTTAGTGACAAAAACTTCCAATAACACTTACCGGTAGGCTTATGTCCAAACACATAAAATACAATGAATTATAAGCTAAATTTTAAGGGGCATTTCATGATCCAGTGTCTCATCCTCCACTTTTTTATACCATCGGAAACCCTCCTTGTTTATGTTCTGTAAACATAACGAAATTACAACAAAGTGGTCTATGGAGCCTATGTAATGCACATAATGGCATAACTCGCAAACGCATAATCGGAATCAACTGACATTTTTGGAAAAAGCTTTTTTTCTTGGATGATAGAATCATGAAAATGAACAAAAATTTATGCAGGTCTTATCATACTTGCGACTCACTACACTGTAAATCCAAGTGTGTAGGGTTTCTGTAACAAACACTGCAAGGTGTTTGATTTTTCATTTATACAGTAAAGGTATAGGACACCTAAACACCAAAGTAAACACATAAACACAAAGAACAAACACATGAGAGTATTTAGATTCTAAACATTTCAAAATGTTTAATTTTATGTTGTTTAGAAAGTAAATGCACATGTGTTTACTTTTGTAAATTAAAAATTAAATACCTTGCAGTGTTTGAAAAGTGTTACAGACACCTAAACACCAAAGTAAACACATAAACACAAAGAACAAACACATGAGAGTATTTAGATTCTAAACATTTCAAAATGTTTAATTTTATATTGTTTAGAAAGTAAATGCACATGTGTTTATTTTTGTAAATGAAAAATTAAATACCTTGTAATGTTAGTGTTTGAAAAGTGTTACAGAAACCCTAAACACTTGGATTTACATTGTATGCAAGGGATGCTAGTAGTAGGCTTACATAGTGAATAAACAATATCCAGCTAAGCAATTTTCACACCGCGTTATCTTAATCAATTTTGCAAATTTTCAAAACGCACCAATTTTTACAAAATTGTTAAAACCTGGACGATTTGAAATTTGTTTCACCAGAGACTAAGCTAAGCATATTGTCAGAAAGACTCTGGTCTCAAATAGTGTTTCTTTTAATCAAAGGGTATCATTTCACCTGTTTATTGTCTCGTATATACTCTAGGGTCACTTTCAGGCTCGGGAGCTTGATCACCTATAGCCACTTAAGTAAAAGTCCCCTCCCCACCCTGATGGGTTTTTTTTTATAACATTACATAGTTCCACGGTTATAGGTTGACCTACATTACACCTACTGATTTACACATATTCAAAACAAAACAAAACAACATAAATGATCAGAATAAGAAATTATCTGATATCGAGGAAATGTCCGATGTATTGCAACTTGCAACTGAATCTTTGGTCTAAAACCAGTGGCGGCGGAAGCCTTAAAATTTAGGGGGGTGGCATATTTTGTTCTGGTTTTACTGAGACATTTGTGGGAGAAATATGTTCAATTACATGCTATTTTAGCCCAAAATAAAGATTTTTGCAATTTGATGGGATTTTGCAATTTTTTGCATATTTTGACCCAAAACACAGTGTTTGGGGGGTAATTATTGTTCTTTTGGTTTTTTTCATTCATTTGGAATTTTAGGGGAATGCCCCCATAGAAAAATTTAGGGGGACGTGCCCCTCACGTGCTTCCGCCGCCCATCAATATGAAAAGGGAGCATATTCGCTGTCGTAGTGCACATCAGTAACCATTGGTTACTGGTTCAAGCCTGGGCTCATACACCTGTTCCGAATTATGATATGCCATATGCTTCGAGTTGTGATCATTTCGATCAGTGGTTCGTAACAAAGAAAATGTGAGCCAGTTGACCTAGCAATGGTTATATTCTAACGTGCACTACGTCAGCAAATATAGGCCCAGATATAACACTTGATATTATGATCATCACAAATGAAAGCGATTTGAACTATCCAGTATCCAAAGGTTAAAGCATTAGGATAAAGCACACAACTTTTAGAATGGGAAGTCAAAGAGTGCTAATTTGTATTTTCTTTGTCAAAGTTAAATCACTCCTTGCTTCAGAAGGATGATGTCGCAAACTTTATGACCAGGCACAATTTTGTTGACTTGTGGCGCATGATTAATTTCATAAAGACCGTGACTACTTGCATGGTTTGCTAATAGTATGCATGGGTTACAGGTCTTTACGAAATTGGGACATAGAGAGAAACCCTGATTGTGTCATTACCTCTCATCCATCATGCATGAAATGTGTTATATTTACCGTCCATTTACTTGTACTGTCTTTTTTCCAGCTGCAATGCCACCATTCATACGCGAGTCGCCTTCAAGTTGTGCCAATGCAGAACCGATACAAGATCCCTCATCTGGAACACTAGAATTGGTTAGGGAACCTGCAAAGCTTAACTGCGAGTTGTTGTTAGATGCGTTGGATTGCGCACTACTGCTGTCTTGGCTGTTTTCGTTGCTCGCCGACATACCGGCATCGCTGCTAGCTTGGCTGGCACCGTCAACAGATGCAGGCGTTGTTGCTTTTTTAACCGGTGCTTTGGACTTGGTCTGGACTGGCTCAGCTTCATCGTCACTTAAGATGACAATTTCTTCTGCTTCTTGCGCTTTGTCTGTTTCTTTTTCTTTGGCTGGGTAGATCATTCTCTGGAAAGACATGAAGGAAATGCCACCAGTGCAGGCTGATGCCACATGCCATGCCATCATGCTAGGGACTTTGGTGACGAATTTACAGCGCTTGCACGTCAACACCACACGTCCATTTTTGCGAACCACTTTGTTGATAGGATGGGTGGTTGGTGGTTTTCGCGCCGAATGGAATACAATCATGTGATTGGCGTACGTTTCTCCACAGAATGTAACAAACTTACACTTGGTACACTGCATGTGTTTCTTGAAATGGACTTTGGGATCAAGTACTCTAGCACCACACTCACAGCACCACACTGGACCACTTGGTTTGACCAGATCATATGGGCGGAATAGTTTTTCATATTCCGTAAATTGTGCCTGAGGAGTTGCTGATTTCTTGCTGAAGGCTGGCATTCTTACAGTCAATGTTCTACCTGCTGTCGACCCTGCTGTAGTACTTGCTGTTGCTGTTGATGTGCTTGCTGTAGCACCTGCTGCAGGTTGGTTGCCTGAAGGAATGGTCATGGTCTTGGATGCATTCTTTGGTGGGATGCCATCCTTCTTGCTTTTGGCAAATCGGACGTGATCTTTGTCGGCATGTTCTTTTAGCTCACTATATGACAAGAACATCAGCTTGCAAGACTTGCATCTGTGACTTCCATTGCGAATGGAAATCGTAAGATGCTTGAGACAATGTCTGGAGAAATCTTTAGCAGTCTTCAGGATACGCAGGCAAAAGTGGCACATAAGTGACTTGCTTCCAAGATGAGTTTTAGAGTAGTGAACGATTATGTCATCGTAGATGGATGTCTTGTATTCGCAGATCTTGCAGATGTATGGCATTTGTAGAGATGGATGTTTCTCTTCCAGATGCTGAACGAGGACCTTACTGTTTTCAAAGGAAAGCTCGCATACTCCACAAACGTGGTCAGTTTTCATGTGGAATTTCTCAATGTGGCATTGTCGTTCAAAAGGGGTCCTGAACCTCTTGTAACAATGTTCGCAATTGATCATATCATTCAGTGAGAAGGTGTGCTGTCGCTCTTTTTCCAAGTGATTTTTAATATGCTGCATGAACCTGATGTTAGAATTAATGCGTCTGTTGCAGTGATGACATGAAAACTTCGGCTGAGAAGTGGTGTCATCGTCATACTTCTTTTTGCCTTTCTTGAACCCATAGTGTTCATTTTCCTTCTGGCTATCTCTGAAGTCTGGCCTCTGTCGCTTAGCAGCAGGTGAGATTATAGTATTAGTTGCTGGGCGTTTTGCTGCCTGAGATTGAACAACCGTCCTCGGTTGATAGGTAGTAGCTTGCTTCTGCTGCTGTAACTGTCTTTGTACTGTAACTGCTGGTTGACTTTGCACAGCTTGTGGGGTAGGTGGCTGAATCACTCGCTGTCCTGTTGTTGTGTACATAATTCTAGGTCCTGAGGTGTTGTTTGCTCGGGCCATTACTGGTGCCATGTTCCTCACTGTTGTACCACCTGATGAAAATACAATCCTGGCACCTGACTGAATTTGAGACTGCATTTGAGGCGTCACAAGCAACCTGATTTGCTGACCGTTGACATTGATCATTTGTGGCATGGCACCTTGCACATTAGCAATGCTGTTAACTGGCATCTGCACAGCGTTCATCTGCTGCTGTGCTTGTGGGTTCAGAGAGGTAACTGACGAGATCATTGGAGTGGATGTGAACATGCGATTAGGAACACCATTAGGGACACTGGGCCTGGCTGGTTGGGATCCTGCAACATTGATGATCCGAGGCATGGGCTGTGCTGACTTTACAGCTTGTACTGGTGACACTTGTCTTGCAGCAACATTCATGCCATTAACAACAGGGGGTGCAGGTGCAGGGACAACTGGTCCAGGAGCACCGGTAGAAGACAGAGTCACATTTTGAGGATAAGTTTTGTTCGGATCGTAGTAAATTTTGTAGTATTCATCAGTGTTCTTCTTATGTTTGAGTTTGACTGCTTCAAAGTCTTTGAATAGTTGCAGCTGGGCTTGTGATAGAGGCTCATCATCGCAGATCATGAAACATTCTGGGCCAGATGATCGGGCATTGGCTGACTTGGCTCTGGTCCTGTCACTCATGATTGGAGAGTCGGGCATCTGCAGCAAAAGCAAAGGTTTGTCATTAATGGAAATAACAACATAGTCGCATGCGGATGTTTTTATATTACGCTATATACCGTAACCACCCGGGTATAAGCCCACCTTCGGCTGTAAGCCCATCCCCTATTTTTCAAAACATTTGGGAACAAGGGTGCACTCGGGTATAAGACCAGTACTAAATTTTGGCAAGGTTCTTAAATCAAATCAATGCTTTGCTCTCATATTTAAGAACAATATAGAAAAATATCAGTTAATAATTAACATTACACTTACAATTTTAAGAAATAGACATAAGATAGAAATTGACTTTTCTTATTTCTAAATTCAAGTACTAGCCCCTCCCCCGTTATAAGCCCACCCTTTTTTGATGTGAAATCTGCCATCTAGGGTGGTGGGCTTATACCCGAGTGGTTACGGTATTACGATATAAAACACATTTTATAGCAAATCATCAAAAATTGATCTTTTTTTCATTTTTCATATATTTAACAGTTACAGTCATAGGCGTAGATCCCGGGGGGATGGGGGATTTATCCCCCCCACCAATATTTTGCCAGAGGGGGATGGTCCATACAATCATCCCCTCAATGTTGACGCCTGATAATGGGTTTCTGACAAAATTAACCCCATAGTTGCCCATTTTAGCCCCAAAAGTGCAAATTTTCGCACACTTCTATTCCACTTTTACACCATATTTCATCAGTTTAGATTCAAAATAGTAAAAAATTTTGTACCAAAAACTTATTCTGTCGTAAAAAGGTGCTGGATTGACTATACTTGAAGAATTTTTTTCCAACTCCATCCCCCCCAATGTCAAAAAGAAATCTACGCCACTGGTTACAGTCCTCAAAGTAAAATGATAAATCTACTGATGTACTTGGTTTACTTTTAAAAGTGTATGTAGCTGGGAGGAAAACTTTAAAAGCTGATGATCATTTGAAAATTTTGTGTTGAAAATACACCCCTCATACCTAAATTTGCGATAATACAAATTTGATAATGGCAAATTATTAAAAATTTCATCACAGTCCTCAAAGCAAACTTTATAAATCTAATTGTTTGTTTGTTTGTTTGTTTGTTTGTTAAATCTAATAATATTTACTTAAGGCCATGCGTTTTGAACTCGCAACCCAAAAGTGGTGTTACGTATTTTCAAATTATGATATGTTCAGTTCTTCATACCTCGGCTAAACAAAAAGATCATGTCATGGTTTTGGTCTCATTTGAAAGCGAAATGATACCACTAAATAATCTGTAAACATGAAGAATATAGCTTCTCAACTAACGAAGCTGCGGTTGATTGAATTGTGAGCAGTCAGGGTCAAGGTCTTAGCCAGCCATGGGCGATTCTAATTTGAGACAGGTGGATTTAAGGCCAAGTAAAAAATAAAACATGTTTCACGTCCGGGTTTTCAAAAAAAAGGAGGAGGAGGGGGCTTTTTATTTTCTATTTTTTATCGCAAAATTGGTGTAAATATCCATACTTAGAGCTGTTTTAGCGTATACAATAATGCCTGGAAAAAGGAGGAGGCCCTTTTTTATTTGTTGTTCTGAGAGTTACACCCCCTCTAATGATCACAAAACCTTCTTAAAGTGTTTCTTGTATCTTAACAAGGCTATAGAAAGCATTTCAACTTCCTACACATATTTTTTTTAAAGTTATAACTGAATTTCAAAAAATAAAAATATATTTGAGGAAACCTCAAAAAAGGAAGCGGGAGGGGACGTGAAACATGTTTATTTTTTTATTTTGCCTAATGGATTTTACAGATCTATGTGATAGCTCTAAAACAGATGATTTTAAGGTTATATGAACTTGAGACTAATTCAGAGTGACATGTAAAGGCCAAATCAGGACATATTTGACCCCAGTGACCCTTCCATGGGTATAGATAAGTTGTTTTATATTTGAGGGTCAAATTTTGGTATCTGTTGGACGGGTGGTTTCTGATTTCTGGCTAAGACTCTGGTCGGGGTGGTGGAAGGGGGAAGAGGAGGGGAAGCGGTACACACAAACTATGGGAATGTGACGTTTCATGTGTGTAACTTGAAAATTCACTAGGGGCTATAAACTTGGTTTTGGTCTTAATTTACAGCTAAACAATTCTGCTAATTGTTTTTAATCATTTTGAACTCTTTATGATTGATTTAGTCTATAAATTTCAAACTTTTACGTACAAAACCACCCGTTTTCATATTAAACACTGTAGTAAGTAATGCGGGTGTCTTCCAAATCTAAGTTGCTGTAAAAATTTTATTACTTGCCCTATCATAGTCAAAGTATACATTTTCTGATAGTAGTGATAGGCTGTACAGCCCCAAAAAAAGGGTGATGTTTCAAAAAGCTTAGGGTACCAGCTGAATTGAAGCAGCTAATCCTCCTGAGCATTTTGACACCTTTTAAAAAAATCGGTTGAAAAAATGAGACAGTGCGGGCCAAAAAACTACCCATAAGGGGGACTTCTTGGGACCCCCCTATTTTTCACTATTTTGACAATGATGGGCAATTTCTTTGCTGTTTGTTGGATTCTAATGATTATTTACATGATTTTGGGTCCCTGGATACATTTATGCAATTTTACACAAATCGTATGTTTTGATGCACGTTTAAGAGCCAATTTAGGATGTGAGGGCGCTGTTCAGCCTAATAGCTGTTACGTATCCCCCCTACTAAAATTTTATCATTTCTTATTATCAAATCAAAGTTACTGATAAATAACATCTTCTCTCCAAATTTGAACTAGCTCAACCTTATTTCACTTGTGCGTGGTACCCATTTGAATATGTGTAGAGACGCTTCCATTGACTTACATATGATACAAAGTTCGTTGACCCCTGTATATTGCTATGGGCAGGTTACCCTGTATTAAAAATTAGTGCCACGGCCACACCAAATGTGATAAATGGCTGAAAATTTCAGAATATGGATGATTGATGATTATCTCGAGTATGATTAACTTAAAAATCAAAAATGGTTGCGAAATGGGTCGCTAAAAGGTAAAGCGCCCTCACGGCCTAATTTTACCCAAAACCATTAATTTTTAAGGACTCTAAAAGATTTCATTTGACACAAAGTGCATAAATGACCTTCCTGGACCTAAAACTATGTAAGTAGATACCAAAAATGTATTACATAATCCTTAAGGGATCTAAAATGAGCGTTTATTGCGTTTCGACAGTATTTTTTGTGGGACATGAGAGCACCTGAGACCTATCGAATTGCATTCTGAATACGAAGCATGTCTTTCTGATATCAAATAATTTACATTTTTGAAAATCACAATATAATACAAATTTTATGACAAATTATAAAAATTTGATATTTTTCAAATTTTGATATATATATAACAGTCCTCGAAGTAAATTATATAAATCTAATGATATATTCTTAAAGTATATGTAGCAGGGAGGAAAAGCCGACGGTCAATTGAAAATTTTGACCTTTCATATTGAAGATATGGATTTTTTTGCCAAAAGACCTAATTTTTTTTGGTGTTTTGGGAAAAAAATCCATATCTTCAATACAAAAGGTCAAAATTTTCAATTGATCGTCGGCTTTTCATCCCACCTTCATACACTTTAAGTATAAATCATCAGATTTATACAGTTTACTTCAAGTACTGTTAAATATCACAAATATCAATTTTAATGATTTGCCATAAAATGTGTATTAAATTGCAATTTCAAAAATCAAAATTATTTGATATCAGAATGACATTCTTCGATTCAGAATGCAATTGATATGTCTGATGTGCTCTAATGTCCCTAAATAAATACTGTCCGAACGTTCATACCCCAGCCCTTAATGTGATAAAATTCCCTTAAAACTAGAAAATAAGGGACACATCAGCCCCCCCCCCCTTGTGTGTCATTATTTGGCCGGCACTGTCTCAATTTTTGGCTGATTTCAATGAAATTGGTGTCAAATTACTCAGAACAACAAGCTGCATCAAATAAGCTGGTACCCTAAGCTGTTTGCAACTACACCCTTATACAGCCTATCACTACTGATAGGAAATTTGATGAGGAATCTAAATATTGACTTACCTTTTCTGTATGGGTTAGGGCCGGGTAAAATGTTTCAGTTCAAAATATGATGAATTGTAAAAAAATTCAAACATACTTTCACTTTGGGACACCCTGTATTCCGAGATTACCAAACAACTGATTTTTTTTCTCTGTAGGCTACCCCTATCCTCTCGATGTTTACTTTCAGTTTATTACTGCAAGTTAGTACCCTTACCATAAATGAAGGCCTTCTGTTTGAAAGCCTTCACTGAACACGTAATTTAGCCTTCAGATAGTAGCTGTTACTTGGCATGTACTAAGCCTTCAAAATGATGAATTATGTAAATTAGGTACAGCTAGTGACAGCCTTCACTAGCTGTTCAATAATAGCCTTCACTAGCTGTTCAATAATAGCCTTCACTAGCTGTTCGATGATTATAGCCTTCACTTAGCATGTACTAAGCCTGCAAAATGATGAATTAGGTAAATTAGGTACAGCTAGTGACAGCCTTCACTAGCTGTTCAATAATAGCCTTCACTGGCTGTTCAATAATAGCCTTCACTAGCTGTTCGATGATTATAGCCTTCACTTTATAGCAGCCTGCAAAATTTAAGCTTAACTATACTTACATTATCCATGAAGCGGCATATATTATTGCACACAAAGATAACTACATGTATTACATATGATATTGTCCACATAACATGCATCTCATGTAAAAAGTGAAAAACAAGGCCTATAAATAAAGCTGGAAACATATCCAAAGGATTAAGATTCCATCTGCATTCATCCACACCAGTTCAAAATGGCAGTTAGAAATATATTCCCATCTTTTATTGGGTCAACCACTGAGGAAGTGAAGGCTATAACTGGCTAACAGCTATAATCCAAGTTCAAAAATCGAACAGCTATAGCTAAACTAGCTGTTCAAAAATGTGAAGGCTAAATTATAGCTGTTCAAAAATGTGACGGCTATAATTATAGCTGTTCAAAAATGTGGCTGAATTATAGCTGTTCCAAGCATGTAGCAGCTAAGCTACTGGCTGTTCAAACTTACAACTGCTGAGTAACAGCCTAGTGAAGGCTTAATTAGCTGTTCACTTTGGTAAGGGTAATAAGCAATGCATTAAGTAACCCTAAACCGGAATTTTTTTATTCCACCCTGTATAATTTCAAGGTCACCCTGTATTATATAATGAGTTGAAATATTCCTTGTGCCTTCAGCTTTCCAAAAATGTATACTTTTGCTAGTTTAGGGTTGATAATTGTGGAGATATTTTAATTTGATGGTGTAAAAATTCATATATGGTCATTTTCACAGTAAAGGGTGTAACTTTTGATTTTTACGGTCAAAATTTCAAACCACTTAAATATGTTTCTGTTTACTGTAATCATGCATAGAAGCAACGTAAATTCCAGTAAAATAATGTTTCAAGGCTTAAACCTTTTGACTTCTGATAAAAAATTTGACATTTCCATAACATTTTGGTTAAAATCTAAGAAAAATGTATTTTACATAAGCTCAGAAAATTATGACATGAAAGCTGGAATACATGTGAAATCTCATTCCAAAGTAAGTCAACAGATATAAGTTAAATTTTATACCATGTTTTGCTATGTTTGTAATTGCAATTTTGAAAATTTTTAACATCAAGGGTCATTTGCAATGGAAATTTCCCAACCTTAAACATATTTTTAAGTTTTAATTGGGTTCCTAAAATAATTTGAATGTCTAACTTCATGTACAAATACTACTTGATGAAAGGAACCTCCCAGCCAAGTTTCACAGAAATTGGAGTTATTTTCTAGAATTGGCAATTCAAGCGATCTGTGTTTCGAGGCTTCAGTTAACAACACAGGTGAGATAAAAGTAAAATATTTGGCTAACTACTACAAGTTGACATGAAAAAATAGGTAAAAATATCACAATTACCAATTTTCATGCATTGCTTCTAAGTATTGAATTTCAGTTGTGACATAACTTAAATTATCACAGCAAGTCATTTTTTTTTGTTTCGGAGGCTTCATGTTAACAATGGGTAAACATTGCAGAAGTAGTTTTTTTGAAAACAGCACTGTTGGGATCATCTAAGCTGTTATTTTCTTGTGTGTATTGAATCAATGATTCTATCGGCAGATATTGTAGATTTATAACATGGTAATTTTTTCACCCATTTGTTAAGTATGGTGTTATTTGCATGTGAAGCCTCCGAAACGGACTTTCTTGGGTATCAGTATATTTTTCAAACATTAACCATAATATCAAATTTTTTTTAAATTTATGACATTCTGCACATATCATGTAACAATTACAATGCAGATATCAATATGGAACACACCAATTTAGATATGCATAGATGATAATTAAGCTAACTGTTGTTTCGGAGGCTTCATTTGTTTCGGAGGCTTCAATTGTTAACGGAAAGTTTGTATTGGGTCCCATTTTCAAACGGTGATATATATCTCCATGATTTAAAAACAAGTGACTTGAGGATCTACTTTGCTACATTTTGATAAATAGATTGGATGAGCTCTTTTATTTATATTTGCCCAAGCTTGCTGAACAGTTTGTTTCGAGGCTTCAAAAAGTTAACGGAAAAATGGCTCTTTGAAGTCAAGATTTTATAAAAATTTTAAAAGCTTGCAAATCGACTAATTTTTGTTACCCATTTCAAGTTAAGATATCAACTGTTATGAATCAAGAAGAAGTGAAGAAATAACCAAGAATTATGAACCAAAGCTATACCCACAAAGTTTGTTAACAATTGTTAACGGAAAATGAAGCCTCCGAATCGACAAATCTCTAAGTCCGGTTCTCAAAAATACAGGGCTGTTCACAATTAAATCTAATGTGGCAGTGTTTACTGAACATATGACCGTACTTTCAGGATAAGAAAAATTATCCATGAACTAACTGAAGAAAACACAGGGTTTTACAAAAATGTTACTGTTTTTTATAGTTTTTCAAAATGGCAATATTAGGTACATTTAAGCCTGCTAAAACTGAACGCAGTAACTCCCGAAGATGATTATGCTACCCAAGGTAGCTGCTAACTAGATGACTTATGTGGCCAAAAATCATGGAATTTTGTGGCTTTATTAGAACACTACGGATCAAAATGTTAAAAATCCAAAGTTACACCCTTTACCGTGAAAATGACCATATGCTATGGGTGGCGAATTCAAAACACATGGCCTTAATAAAAGTGTATAGCTGGGAATTTTCGTAATAAACATATGGGGAAAATATAGGCCTAATATGACAATTCAAAATTTTCCCTGAAAATTAACATTTCAGTGAATCTGAAAACCATACTTTAAACATCACAATTAAAATTCGATAGAGTTAAGATAAAGAAGGCTCTTATCAAGTTATCATTTAGGACTGTGTTTAGTTCTGGTCAAGAGGTCATGTTCTTGAATCAAATACTCATGAAATGAAACATCACCAATTTCATTACACAAAATATATACGACTTTCAAAAATGAAAATGAATCCAAGTGATGAAATGAAACAGCACAAATTTCCGAACGCAATTAACAAATAATAGAATCAATATATGATAGTTCATCACTTTTTAATAGTGGCAATTAAAAACGTGTTTGTTTTTAAGCACCAATAAGTAAGGATATTGAATACTATATTTTGAAACTTTAGGGGGTGTATCTTCAATTCAAATTTTCAAATGATGGACGGCTTTCCCTCCCAGCTACACACACTTCAAGTAGGCCTACATCTACATGTTAAATTTATAAAGCCGAGGACTGTTAATATCAACAATATCAGTTTTTAATAATTTTCCATAAAATGTGTATTACCAGTACCCTGCAGTACACTGTATAAATTGTGAATTTCAAAAAGTCGAAGTTATTTGATACCAAAAGGACATTCAAAATTATAAATTTAAATTCTTTAAATTATTCCTCTGGTCATTTAAAGGAATCCAAAAATTCCCTAAATGCGACCTTTGGACAGAAATGTGACAAAGGTCAACACACTTTTGGCTGAGTGCAATTTTACTAATATGGTTAAGGTGGTACTACACCCCTTGATAAATGTGTGACTATTTTTGCATTTTTCTCAAAAAATATTAACACACTGGTAACAAAAGTTATGTATATTATAGGGGCAAGGAATTTAGTTACTACACTGTAATTTCAGTTTTAATTACCAGTGTGTAGTTATTCTTTGCGAAAAATGCAAAATTAGTCACAAAACTTATCAGCACCACCTTAAGAGTGTCCAATTTAATGATTTTGGTGTCTAGTTTTATGTTTTCTTACCCTTTCTTTTCACCCTTGGATTCTAAAAAATGTTCAATTTTCATTTAAAGTTACTATACAAATTAAGAGCCAGTCTCCCTAATTATGTACGGATTTGCAATACAAAAAAAATAGAATTCTCTCTAAAAAATTATTTTGGTACATATTAACACCAACAATGCACATGTACAATTTGAGCGTGCACAGCGCCCTCATTCAGCTTAAAAAAATTCTTGAAATTTCACCCTCTGAGCCTTACTTGCAAATAGTAAACTTTGGAGGTGCATAATATTGTGCGCCATCATTATCCCAACCTGCATTTTGCATTTTTTTGCATTTTGCAAGTACCAAATGGTTATACATGTATTACAAAAACCAAGAAAAAAATTTGGGATCTTGATGCAAACTTCAAAGCATAACAGGCTGCGCCATCAAGATCCCAAGTCCGAACAAGTTTGAAATTAAAGACCTCAATGGTAAGTTTCATTTTTCAGCAAAAAGTTTTGGAATTTCGATGGCGCACATAGTTATCAGAGGTCAAAGGTCAAAATTTCCTATTTTTTACATTTTTACATACCTGTATTAGTGCGCGCCAACGTCACCCGACTCTCCGAATTTAGCATTTCATCAAAGAGGTAATTCTCTGCAACTACTCAAAAAATTAGCTTGGGATCTCTTATCGATCTTCATTATTTTTTAGAGAAAATTCTATGTTTTTTTGTATCACAACCCCCCTTATTTATGTACATAATTAGGGAGACTGGTTCTTAATATTAAAGCACTGAAATATCAAGAGGCACACCATTTGCTTTAGTTTGGTGAAAAATTGGAATTTGAATGCATTTTGATATCAGAGTAGGCCTATGACATGAATACAAATTATCAATTTTCAATAAAAACATAAAACATCGTGCAATTTTTTTTTTTTTTAGGTCAACCATGAATTACACCACATTTCGCCTAAGGTGCATTTTAGAAACGCTTGCTGTTAGAATAAGAAAAATTTTAATTGTAATTATTGCACAGGTCACGGCGACCCTGTGACCTTTCCGGAAAAAGCCGAGTGGCAGGTTTTTCAAATAAATATTTTCTGTGTAAAAACTGTACCATCAGATAGGTAATGGAATATATGAATATTAACTGTACATCTATCACAAAAATTTTTGATAACAACTTGCGTCACAATTGATCTAGTATAGAAGGTAGAGAATTTATTTCAATCTTATATACGCCATTTTTTTTTTGGAATTAAGTGAAAATTAATTCTGTAAAAACTGTAATTATTTCATGTAATTTTCACATTAGACCCGACAAAAGATTACCGTTTTGTTGTTATGATAATCTAATCTTTTGATTTCGTAAATAAAATTAGGGGTCTAATGTGGATTTAGGATGCAAACTGGAACAATCCAATGCCTTGTCAAAAACATTTGCTTCAAAATGGAGTTCGGATGCACTTCAGTAATACAACTTCCGCCATCATGGGAAACCACATGCACAGCAGAGCACGTGGCGATATCAAAATCGATTTTATGTATTGTGTATGTATGTATATATAGCCCTCGTATTAATTGTCTCTATGCGCTTGAGAATTCAACAATATAAATAATGGTAGCTTTATTATAATACACATTAATGTTTTAAGCAGATAAAATTCCAAAATATGATGTAGTATAATGAAGTTGCGATTTATTAATATTATATGTTTAAATTTTCATGATGACACTATCAAGTCCTTCGTGGTCGAGCGGTCTAAGGCGCTGGTCATTATAATACGTGATAGCGGCGCAATGCAGCGTGGGTTCGAGCCCCGCCTCTGCCTATAAATTAAATTTCCTTCTTTTTTAAATTTCATATTATGTTAGGGAAATGTGGCTGGGAGAATGTATGTATGGCGAAGAGTGGTGTGACCATGAATGATCCTAGGGTTACTCCATATGAAATCAAGGAGTCGCCCCACATGACCCCTTCAGATTTGCTTTATATTTTAGTCGTATGTTGTACCTGTAAAATATTTAAAACCTGCAAATTTGAGGCTTGTAGCTCTTACGGATTTTCGGTGGCAGCCATTTAAAGTTGGAGTAGGGGGGTCTAAATTTGGACCCAAAAGTTGGCCTTTAAATAAATTTCATCTTTGGGAGTCTGTGCCTTCTTTATAAAAAGAAAAGAGAGGTCTGAAACTTTGTATACACACTAACTGCATGCCCAATTTGTCAAAAAATAAAAAACAAAAAATTCTGTAATTTAGCGTTGTGTCACGGGGTCATTAAATATGCAAGAAAAAATGTAATGTTTTGTAAACTGGCAAGTTTAGCCCCCTAAATTTACATTTTTGTCAGATTAATTATTTTTGTTATCACTGATGCTATATATAGGATAAATACAATGCATATCCAAAAAATTGAGGTCACAACTCATTTACATTTCGAACAGCGCCCTCACGAAGATGACATTTATTGTAAATTCAACATTTTCAGGGGGCCCAAAGTCGATGTGGTCCACTTTCAAAATTTATAAAACATCACTTTTATATAACTACTAGTCTTAAATTACAACTTTGCAAAGTCCCAGTAATTGTACAGGTTGACTTCATATAAAATGACAAGCCCAAAGTTGACCATTTTCTTATGATTGCATGTAGTGCAAATGTGCAATTCGGAAGGCTTGAAAGTCAAATTGGCCCCAATATTGAAAATAAAATGGAAATAAAAGTAAATAGGGCCAATAACTATGCATCTAGTCATTTATTTTCAATATTGTTGCCATTTTGACTTTTAAACCTTCCGAATTCGGCACATTTGCAGTACATGCAATCATAAGAAAATGGTCAACTTTGGGCTTGTCTTTTTATATGAAGTCAATCTATAAAATTATTGGGTTTGAGGAAAGTTGTAATTTAAGACTAGTAGTCATATAAAAGTGATGTTTTATAAATTTTGTAGGTTGACCACATCGACTTTGGGCCCTAGACGTTCGCTTTTCGTATCTCTTTCCTTGTTGGAAAGGTATAACGTTGAGGAGATAGGAACATGTACCGTCATCCGGGACCTACTCTGCCATGTTTGGCTGAGTAACGGTACATGAACACGGTCTTTTGTGCCTATGTAAATTAGTCATTGTGTAAAGCTGTGTTTACACCCATGGGTTGCTCATCATCAGACTGAATCCTTGACCGACAGCATGACAGAGGGTGTCAATATAGGCCTACGTGTCGCTTTTGAAAAACAGCGATTCATGCGCATGCTCAGCAGCCAAATACGACGGCGATTTACTACACTGATCATGCGTGCGATTCAGATTTCTGCAAAAGCGATTGAGTATAAATGCGTCTTTAGAAATGACTGGCGATTGTGTGTTCTCAAGTGGGTTTTATCATGTTAATTAGTGACCTGACACACATTTGTATTGGTTCGATCAAGCATTGATTTTTTGTACTGGATCGTCCCAAGCATCTCCAACAATTTTTTCAATGTAAGTGCCTCTGGCCCTAGTGGAAGTAAAAACGGATACTATGGCCAGAGTTCTAGGGCTATTGGGCCCCCTGAAATGGCTACCGTAGAAAATCTGTATATATTGAAAATGAAATGGAAATAAAAGTAAATAGGACCAATAACTACTCATCTAGTCATTTATTTTTTTAATATTGTGGCCAATATTGGCGCTATTTACTTTTATTTCCATTTTATTTTCAATATAGAATAATTTGACTTTCAAGCCTTCCGAATTGCACATTTGCACTACATGCAATCATAAGAAAATGGTCAACTTTGGGCTTGTCATTTTATATGAAGTAAACCTATACAATTACTGGGACTTACCAAAGTTGTAATTTAAGACTAGTAGTTATATAAAAGTGATGTTTTATAAATTTTGAAGGTGGACCACATCGACTTTGGGCCCCCTGAAAATGTTGAATTTGCAATAAATTTCATCTTCGTGAGGGCGCTGTTCGAAATGTAAATGAGTTGTGACCTCAATTTTTTGGATATGCATTGTATTTATCCTATACATAGCATCAGTGATAACAAAAAATAATTAATCTGACAAACAGTGTGAATTTAGGGGGGCTAAACTTGCCAGTTTACAAAATATTACATTTTTCTTGCATATTTAATGACCCCGTGACACAACGCATAATTACAGAATTTTTTATTTTTTATTTTTTGACAAATTGGGCATGCAGTTAGTGTGTATACAAAGTTTCAGACCTCTCTTTCTTTTTTATAAAGAAGGCACAGACTCCCAAAGATGAAATTTATTTAAAGGGCAACTTTTGGGTCCAAATTTAGACCCCCTACTCCAACTTTAAATGGCTGCCACAGAAAATCCATAAGAGCTACAGACCTCAAATTTGCAGGTTTTAAATATTTTTACAGGTACAACATATGACTACAATATAAAGCAAATCTGAAGGGGTCAGGTGGGACGTCTCCTTGATTTCATATGGAATGACCCCCTAGCATTTAGGTCTAGGTCCAGGGACACTACAAAATTTCGGGCACCCGGGCAGGGTATTTTCTGCCCGAGTAATGTAATCTTGGGTGGGTATCCGCGAGCCCGCCCGAAAATCCATGGCTTATTTTGTATACATTTTCAGTGGTGTAGCGTCACAGGGGCATGTGCCCCCCCCCCCCCCAATCGATTGCAAAATTGAGAAAATCCCATAGGAAAACCCGGTGCCCCCCCTCATATGATGATCCAAGCTACACCACTGAATATTTTGTGTTTCAGTTCATCAATTTCAATTTTTTTAATGTATCTAGTACTATTACCGTAAACGTTCGCCTAATGGCGCACCTGGACTCCTTTGCCTTGGGGTAAATTTCATGTACAAATAGATAGCTCCCTCCTCTGAAATCCCAGCAAGAATTAAGGTTCCGTGCCCTTATTTGCTGGTGGGAATTTTACGGGAGGCCACTATTAGGTTGTGCCTAAAATTACACTTATGTCAAGGGAGCACATAGTGCCATTAGGGGATGTCATTTTCTCGGAAGGGGTGGGTCATGAATATGTCGGTGACCGGAGTAAATTTTTTATGGCCCCCCCCCATCGCGGGATCAATTTTTTTACGACCCCCTCTATCTCGGGTCAAAAATTTTTATGACACCCCCTTCCGCCTACACAGACTGACAACAAATTATTCATCGGAGGAACTAAGGCGTGAAGTGAAGGTCGCAAAAAACTTTTAATGCAAAGAAAGTATGGGTAGCGTGTTAAAATTTTGATTGTAATGTAAGTGTAAAGAAGATTGTGCGTTCATTTTGATCGTTAAGTTAAAAGAATGCGCGTGCAGTGCGCGAAAATGTTGGTTCACCAGCCATTAATAATTCTATAACTCCCCTAATTTTGGTGTTAAAAAATTACAACCCCCCTATTTTTTGTCTAAAAATTCTATGACCCCCAGTATTTTCATGACCAACCGCCTTCCGAAGAAAATGACAGCCCCCCCAGGCGAACATTTATGGTATTTTAAATATTTTGTGATGTTTTGTTTCCTCACTTTCATAAGTATAATTCTTGTATATATTCTATTATTTTATGACGAAAATGTGCGGTTTTATTATATCATTTCATTTTTTTAAAATCTTTACATTCTATTTAATTGTGTGATTCATCATTCATCACTATTGTATTCCAAGTTATTTTATGATTGAATTTGTGATATTTTGTACACTACTTTCTAACTAGAATTACGCGGTTCGTAATTAAGGTGGCCCCACACAAAGGTGTGTAAACAACAAAGGTTTGTATACAAATAATATGGGCAATTCCATGTTACTCGCGTTACATTTTTGATAAAATCAGCACATTCAATGTCATATAAATACAATTGAACAAGGAGTTGGTTTATTCATCTTCTCTCCACATGTACTTACTGACCCAATGTAACAAATCACATAAACTTTAATTTTGTAAATAACTAGAAGAAACATTTATATAGCAAAAAATGTGATTGTGACTCAGCGTTAAAAATTACACCTTCAAAATTAGGCTTTTACTTGTTCAATATTTCTCCTCAAACAAACAGCTGCAGACAAAAGTTTATACCACTAAGTAATTACCTGATATCTCAGCTGTATTACAGAAACAAACACCAAGTATATTTGAGATTGGTATTTTTAAAATGGCCAACTTTAGCTAAATTGGTGCGTGACTCGCGTTACGTGACTCGCGTTACGCTCACTATTTTGATTACATGGTCCCACTTTGAAAGCTTTAAACACGCTCAATTTCATTTCCATTGTGGTCAGTTTTACTTTAGCACTATAAAAATACTGTAATTCAGCATTAAAAAGGACCCTCTCTGGGGTGGGGTGGTGGTGTGGTGGTAATGGGGGGCTAATGATGGAAATTTAAAAAAACTGGCAATTTGAATAAGAATACAATTTTCATATACATTTATTACATACAATGCATTGAAAAACTGTATGGAAACATTCATATACACCAGGCACAAAAAGAAACTTGTCAGTTATAGTCATCCTTGCTGTTCAACAACCTGATCATTTTGGATTATTCTGAAATATGCATTTTGTTAATTGGACTTTCCTTTCTCACTTGACACCCTGTTCGTAAAAATTGAACAAGAATTGACCACGACATGCGCCTCCAAACTCTCAAACCCCAAAATTAAAAGTTGTAATTTCAACGATTTTCAATGGGATGCATCGTTGTGTTGTACACAAGCACCACGGGCCGATCATTATAAAGCACACAGGGTAACAGGCACAATTGAATCGTTAAAATTGCAACTTTCGATTTTGGGGTTTGGAGGCACAAATCTTGGTCAATTCTTGCTCGATTTTCATGAACAGGATGTCAAACGAGAAAGCAAAATCCAACTAACAAAATGTATATTTCAGAATAATGCAAAATTATCAAGTTGCTGAACAGCAAGGGTGACTATAACTGACGAGTTTTTTGTGCCTGGTGTATATGCAAAACTGATATAGACCATTTAAGGTTTGCAAAATGGGTTCCCAAAAATTGTCCATATGTGCAAAGAGGGGTAAGGATTTTTTGGCAGGCTGAGAAGAGGATCAAGCAATTTATGGCAGGCTGAGAGGGGAGGTCTGCTTATTGCAGAGCCCCTAGTAGCAAAATATAAAGGCTGCCGCTGATCAATGTGGAACACATTCCTCAGACTTGATTTATTCATCTTCTCTTTACATGTATCAAATCACGTAAACTTGTAATTTGTGAATAACTCTATGTAACGATGTAACATTTATTGACAAAAATGTGGTTGTGATTTTTGTTATTAAAATTACCCCTTCCAAATTGAGCTTTTACTCTTCAATATTTCTCCTCAAACAAGAAGCTGCACACAAAAGTTGATACCACTAGGTAATTACCTTTTACTTCAGCTATACTACAGAAACAAACATTAAGTACATTTGAGTTTGGTATTTTTAAAATGGCCAACTTAGTGTGTGACTCACGTTACGTTACATGACTGTTACACTCACTATTTGATAACACAGCCCAATTTGAAAGCTCTAAACATGCTCTATTTAATTAATATTGTGGAATTCAACTTTAAACATGACCTTCTGTTCTGGGGTTAGGTGGAGAAACTGGGGTGGAATGGTGGCAGTGGGCGTTTATAATGGGTGTTTATAATGGAAAGTCAAATTGTAGATTTGAATTCACAGATGGGGACAAAAACGATTTCCAGTCCTGCAATTTGTTAAGTGATGTACAAATGTACAATAATTATGAGTCTTGGGGAGGGTAAAAGTGGGAGGGAGAAGTTTTAGTGATTATTTATGGATTATTTTCTAGCCCTACTGTATAGAGCTCTGTATAATATGTGTGACTCGCGTTACAATATCGTGACTCGCGTTACATTGTGACTCGTATTACCATTTTGAATAGTCTGTCTCTGGTGGTACAATTGTAGCAAACCAAAAACCTTATGAAATAATAATGAGTTACGACCCAAACCAGGAGGAAAATGAAATGAAACATTTATAACCCTTTAGATTTTTTACTGCATTAAAAAGTTGTTCTTTTTGTGACTCGCGTTACATGCTTTAAACATTATACAACTTGCCGTGCCATCCTGACCATTACCAACACAGCTTCCTAATTTTTTTTTTTATTTTGACAAATTATGTATCAAACAACACTATCACAAAAAAGAATTGTTTTTGTTCCATATATTAATGAGAAAAAAAATTAATTACTTTTGACTATCTGCTATTAACAAAATGTAGGAAAATACATTAAATCCTTCAACTCAATGGCAAAAAAATACTGCAGCTGATATTCATTTGAAAATTTCTTTTTTGTTAACTTTAAAGGGTGTATATAATCAAAATATATCATCAATCATTGCCAATTGCAAAGTTCATATTTTTGAAAAAATGTCATTTTAACATGGAATTGCCCATATGCAATATGTTAATTAAGCTCATTAATATTCATTTTTTTATATATGCATTATGCAAATAACATGACACAAAACTATCCAGCACATCAGGCCACCATATACAATCACTAGACCATGTTAAGGGGGTACTACACCCTGTGGTAAATTTGTGACTATTTTCGCATTTTTCTCAAAAAATAATAACACACTGGTAACAACATTTATGTATATTATTGGGGCAAGTAATCCAATTACTGTTTCCTGTAGACCCCTAGTTTTTCAATCTAGCGCTACCGTAGACATACTATAATTTATGCTGCATTTGGGCAATTCTGACTCACCAAACTGTGCTACGGACCCCCTAGTTTTTAATTTTCTGCAAGTTCAAAGGTCCCTGCGGACTCTGGAGTGTTTTGATCTTGCACTACCCCTGCATTCAAATATATGCAAAATTTCCTACTCGCTGCGCTCGCAGCTCGCACTATAGTACAATTTAAGGTTTTAAATACGGGTTTTCCACAAAATTGGTCGATTTTTCCCCTAGCCCCTGAAATTCACTTTGCCCCCACGAAAAAAATTGTGGTGCTGCCGCGGGTGTGGGGGTGTGTGTGTGGGTGTGTATTTATGTACATGTGTTCAAATATTTTTTACTACCTCCCATAGGCGTAGATCCCGGGGATGGGGTATAAATCACCCCAATATTTGGCGAGGGGGGGATGGTCCATATAAGGGGCTGTGCAATAATTATGAGCCAGGGGGAGGGTAAAATTGAGGGGGGGAAAGAAATTTTTGGTGGGCCGAAAGGGGGGGGGCAAGCAATTTTTGGCCAGCTGCTGAGAGGGGGGGCAAGTGATTTTGGCACACATTCATGGGTGCCTTTTAAATAAAACGCTCTAAAAAGGCTTAGGAAAACAGTACGAAACGCTATGCAAATTTTCCTGCTCGCTACGCTCGCAACATATATAGACCATTTAAGGTTTGCAAATTTGGATCCCAAAAATTTGGCATGTGTAAGGGAGGGGCAAAGAATTTTTGGTGGGCCGAGAGGGGGGGTGGCAAGCGATTCTTGGCAGGCCCAGAGGGTGGGGGGGCAAGCAATTTATGGCGAGCCGTTCGAAATTTCACCCCGGGGTGGGGGAAGTGCTGATAATTATTGTGCACAGCCCCTAATCATCCCCAATGTTGACACCTGTAGGCCTATGGCTATATGTGGGTTTTTAAGGGCTGGGGTATGAACGTTTGGACAGTATTTATTTTGGGACATTAGAGCACATCAGACATATCGAATTGCATTCTGAATACGAAGAAAGTCATTCTGATATCAAATAATTTTGATTTTTTGAAATTCGCAATTTAATACACATTTTATGGCAAATCATTACAAATTGATATTTTTGATATTTAACAGTACTTGAAGTAAACTTTATAAATCTGATGATTTATACTTAATGTATGTATGTAGGTGGGATGAAAAGCCGACGATCAATTGAAAATTTTGACCTTTCCTATATGGATTTTTTCCCCTAAAACACCAAAAAAAATTAGGTCTTTTTGGGAAAAAAATCCATATATCTTCAATATGAAAGGTCAAAATTTTCAATTGACCGTCGGCATTTCTCCCTGCTACATACACTTTAAGAATATATCATTAGATTTATATAATTTACCGAGGACTGTTATATATCAAAAATTTGAAAAATATCAATTTTAATAATTTGTCATAAAATTTGTATTAAATCGTGAATTTCAAAAAATGAAAATTATTTGATATCAGAAAGACATGCTTCGTATTCAAAATGAAATTCGATAGGTCTGAGGTGCTCTCATGTCGCACAAAAAATACTGTCGAAACACAATAAACGCTCATTTTAGATCCCTTAAACAAATTAATTCATTTGGGCATTTACTATTAGCCCCAAAGGCAAAATTGTTTTATGCTAGCTACATGCAAATTTATTCCACTTTTGCACTATATTTTATCAGTTTAGCTTTAAATTGGCAAAAATTGGCGCGCGTACCGTATAAATCCTATTCTGTTGCCAAAAAGTGCCGGATTCACTATACTTCAAACAATTTTTTCTAATCACATACACCCCCCACCCCCACCCCCCCATGTCAACCTCCTATAAATCTAATATCTATGCAGAAGAATGATCGAAATTTTCAGACCCTGGAAATTATGATAAATTCTATTGCGAAAATTACGATGTTTCATTTCATTTCGTCGCTTTGAAGTTCGAAACAATTTTCGGGACGGGACACCCCGGCGGGACACATGTCGATCTTCTCGGTCCTCGACACCAGCTACATGTTGCAATGCTATTATCGGGAAAGACCCGCATACGAACTGCTGTACTACTGCCCTCTACAAACTCCGCTCCCATGTACATGTTTTTATCAAAATAACCGTGAGTACAATAACAAAAGAGCCCAAATCATAAAAAGGTTCCAATACCAATGCAAATCAATTACGGCAAAATAAATTATCCTGTTATTATTAACAATGCCATAATCTTCTTTTATGAAACAACGAAGCACATTTTCGTTATTATGTGGTGGTCGTAATCACGCGGCCGCGGCTTGTAGTTTTGCCAGATCATCGATCAGTCCATCATACATGTACAATGTATACCGCTTTGATAGCGCTGTGTGCACTGCGCTATCATAAACCCATACGACCGGCGATAAACACTAAAATCCTTGCCATTGGTGCAGATTCTGTACAAAACATCATCAAAATTATACTTACTGAAATCAGTTGATCTTCTTAAAAGTAAATAAATCTTGGTAAGACGACTACTGCCTTTCCGTATCGTTACAAAAGGAGCGATGTCTTCGCCGTCGATGAAGATTGACGAAGGTGCTTGGATGTGGACTACAGCCACGTACAGCGAGATCTCGAACGAACCGCAGTACACACCTAATTTGCATAGAAGGGACTATTTTTCTGCGTTCGTTATAAGAACGGGGACGAGGGAGGCTTGGTCAATCGCGGTATGGTGGTATTGGAACGAGATATTTTGTGGAAGTGCGACGGTTTGGTGTTTTGTGACTGTGTGATTTTTTTCAGGCTTTTTATTTTTGATTGCTAGGTGCGCAATTTTTATGGCTACGATTTAATTTTGTTAGCAGAGAAGATATGTTTATTAAATACGGTAATAGAACTATAAATACATGTAAAAGCTAAACAGGAAAATGATTTTGCTTAATGCGATGATTTTTTTTTTAATAGATTTAAATTTTGAGGGATAACTGGATTGATTTTTAACTTTAATTAAGTTGAACTGAAATCTTCAAAAAAAATTCAAAACATGTTTGCAAAGTTTGTTCACATTTTTGTGTAATAGGGTTATTTAGCCTCTTCCCCCCCCCAAAAAAAAACATAAACAAAATGAAATCCCAACCACTCGTTCTACTTGGAAAGTCCAGCACCCTAGGCCCGTCCGCCCATGATATACATTTTTGTCAATTTAAATGTTTCCCGTTTTTCATAATTTAACACAGAATAGGCCTAAAGCAAAATTCAATGAAAAAAAATTATCATATGTGTTACAAATATGATTATGCGAACAAAAATTGAAAGCCTCAAGGAAGAACAACAAAGCTTCATATCCTATCCTTAAGTCCGCCAGCCCGTCAGGGTGTTTTTTTCGTCACCTTTCACACCCCTGCCTTTGACGATGATGATAATGTTTCATAATTTAATACTAGTACGACTCGGCAAGCTTCAATATTTTTTATGGGTTTGCTTCTGTTGGCAGAAGAGGTAGGGTAAATCGGGGCCTAGAAGTTCTTGACTAAGAACTTTCAACAAATTACAAACTTAATGAATTTTGATTTAAAAAAAAATGTTCTTAATTATATTAAAAAATATGATGCGGTCGGCCCTGATCTAAAGAAGCCTAAATTAACACTCGATTATGTTCTCTGGCCCACGGTGAATTTTGATCCCGGATTTTAATATTCACGCAAATATTATCTAACCTAGCATATTGAATTACATAATTATCATGTACATCCATATACCTTGTTCTTACTAGTAACCTAGGGTTTAAAAAAACCCAAAACACATCCGAATACGTGAATACTAAATAGGGAAAGGAAATTATAGTATAGCCTATGTAGAGTCAAATGATAAATCTCCGTAAATTTCATGTAGGTTCAGATATTAAAGTCAAAAGCAAGGGCATTTTTTTTTCACACGTGTTCAATTTAATTTGACACAGATACTATAAAATTGTCTGGATGTTTTAAAATACATCGGGTAAAACACGCCGCGGCCCTTTCAAAGCTTCAGTGCAAAATCATTTACATTTCAAAAGCTCTGCATGATCTCGGGCAGCAAAACACGACTGTATGCAAATTATGCGTATTGATATAAGCCCGCTTGTCTTTGTTGTCCGCCTTTTCCTTGAGAACCGGTTGAATCCAGTTTGAGTGTGTGACGTCACTTAGTGCGGGACTGCACGGATAGTAGTGTGCTGCTGTGGATAAATCAATAGCGCTCAACCGCACTGTACTTGTATTCTGACTGTGCATGTGCAGACGCCATGCATGCCGAACCTATTTTAATTCGAGACTTCGAGTTGGCAAATAAATAATACGACCATGCACTCGATGTTGCCAGATCCGTGATTTTGAGAGTCGGTAGAACTACATGACTGTATATAAAGCTCATGTAGTAGAGAAAATAATGATTTCTTTTTATTCGGGAGAAGAGTTTCCAGGAACCCTTAATGCCCTGCTTTAATGGACTAGGAAAATTGAAATGGGACCCGAGATCCATTGTACATCTGCGATAATAAATTCAATGATATGAAAATAAAAGTGATCGAATTATAACTAAATAAAAATTTAAAAAAAAAATGTTTGTGGCCTATACTTTGAAAATATCAATGAGCTAGCTAGAGCGGTATGCGCATTGAGATCCACGGGGCATTCCTTAAAAAAAAATAAATAAAAAAATTGGGTTTTCTCGGCCGGAAGCCCCCTCCCCAACGTAAAAAAAAGGATCGAAAATCCCATTTGGAAGGGGGAATGTCATAATTTTGTAAGCATAGGGCCTACGATATTAACGATCGCCGGGTCTGAGCGACCGCGACGATCGAGTCACACGGGGTCGGGTTTCGGCTGCATGATGATCGGGATGATGATATGTAGCCTACGGTGGTTAAATTTATCTGTAGGCTAATTCTAGTAATGTCTAATTTCAGAGCTATTTTAGCTTCATACTTTTATTCAGTTTCGATATTTCAAGGTTTTGTGTGACCGTTTCATAGTTGGCTACACATTCAAAATGGCGGCCACGGGGCCACATGCCATATGCCACAGTCTTTGAAACTTAAAGTTGGATGTATCGTTATCCGGCGAAATTCGATGTTTTTTAACTCAGCCATATCCATTATAACATGCCTAGGACCCTTTTGACATTGATTCAACATAATATTGTAAGAACGTTTTGACGCATGACGGGCGTACACCGCGCCATTGGGGCTTTTATAGCCTCCCACACAATGCATGTTTGTACTGTTAATACTGCAGTCTCGACTACATAATCTCAACATCATTTCCTGTGCACGGTCTTGTGTACACTAAATGGTGCGCGGTGCATGTACAGCATGGAACACGAGGGTCTCATGTGGGCATGCCATGCTAGCGAGTGAGGAAGCAATAGCTAGCAATCAATGGCATCGCGAAACAGCGCAATGGCTATGGATCTCCGGGATCTGCTTCAACAACGTCTGCGCGGTATTGCCATGTCGCCTATAACCTCGCTATTCACTATTCACAATCACAAAGGTCATAGAAATTATGTGTCACGTGACGTGACTCATTTGGACAGGCGGTCAGCAGCCGGACAGTTGCATCTATGGTTGCATACGGGTAGCAACATCGCGCAACTCATATTTTTTTTTTCAAGTTGGCCAATAAACAAGACGAATTTGGTTACAGTAGCCTAAACTGTGCCATTTTTCTTTCACAAAATCAGGTGACTGCAGGGTAAACAAAACAAAATAACAATTTTTTGAAAATCCCAAAACACAAAAAATGGGTGGTCAGGCCCATACAACATGTTTTTTGTTTGTTTTGTCTTTGTCGCACCGACCGCCAATTTCTCAGAAGTGAAGTGAGTATCACATTATTATTATTATTTATTATTATTATTATTATTATTATTATTATTATTATTATTATTATTTAATATTATTATTATTATTATTATTATTAAAATTATTATATTAGGCCAAATAAAAAAATAAACATGTTTCACGTCCCCTCCCGCTTCCTTTTTTGAGGTTTCTTCAATTTTATTTTTATTTTTTGAAAATCGGTTATAACTTTTCAAAAAATATGTCTAGGAAGAGATGCTTTCTATAGCCTTGCTTATAGGCTAATGAAAGTCAATGTTATGTTTAGCGTAACATTTTTTTCAAACCACAATGAGGCAACTTTTTCATTATTCATTATTCATTATTTTGCAACGTTTCATTAATTACAAAATAGCAGCCACTTCATCAACACTTGTCGCACTATATACCCTCCAATATTCTATTAAAACAACTCTAATCAACAGTAGGCCTTTTTTGAAGGCATATGAACCAACACATTTGTATTAAAAATATTTTTCACCATCCAGTTAATAAAAATTCCCTTTAAAAGGAAAGCCAGCCTCAATGTAGAAGAGGTCTTGTAATTAGTTTTGGTCAATGTGAAAGGCATTTTTAGGATCACGCTTACATCTACATGACAGTCCACCAAACCATCAACGATGAGAACATGCACACTGAAACAGCAGAAAACATTAATTCCTAATCTCATGTCAACTCTTTTAATTCATTACATGTACTCCAAATTGTTCTGGTCTGTTTGTTTTGTTGTTGTTGTTGTTGTTGTTGTTGTCGTTGGTTTTTTGTCTTTTCAGCTTTTTACCCACGATATCTCAATTTCCAATTTTGTAATACCAGAACTTACGAACTCAATATCTTCGCTTAGGAATGTCCGATTTCACTGCTTTCGATATATACACTGCCGGTTTGAGTTAACTTACATGTACATTTTATTTTAAAATAACTTAATTAATTCGCAATGTATAGTTTAAGCCTACTATATTATAATAGATAGTGGCCAGCACATTTATAAAGGACTGGTTACTCACTACAATCTTCACTCTTAAACTGTGTTTTTCTGAATGTGCTGATCATGTTGATTGCTAGTCGGAAACTCCTGCGAAGCTATGGACATGGCATCTTACATACTCCATTCTATAACAGTCTGCCTAGTGCCTTGTGTGTTTTCTCTTCAATCATTTTGTTGAATGTAATTTTATGAATCAAATAGTTATGTGTCATTTTATTTATAATAAAGAAGTTATTAAATTAATAAAGTAAGACAATTTATTTATCTATATGTGTGCATGTCAAATGGGGTACATTGTTCAATACTATATGCATAAATTATGCCCATATTATAGCTAGGCCCTAAAAACTTTATTTTGCATCGGATTTTTCCCGTTGAAAAGACAAAACTGATGTTTATGATAGCAACCATTTCATCAATAACATTTTGAGTCATTTTTATCCATAAAACGACACAGGATATGATAGATAACTACTTTCACATCAATATGGTCCATAATGATCACAGATTGTTGAGAATCTGTGATATGATCCGGGGATATGATGAAGATTTTGATTCTATAGATATGTTATCAACATGATATCACGCTGTTCAGTAGTCAAGGAATAAGGACCCACGGTCAAGGACACTGATATGACATCATAGGTGATGTCAGATTTTCTTCTGCTGACCATATGATGCTATATATATTAACTATTATTGTTACATTTAGGCCTTTAAACTTTTAAAGTCATAATTAATTAGTTCAAACATAACTTTGGTAATACTCACTCGTTTTCGTTCGTTGAAACGGCAAAACATACTTACTTTTCCTAACAAATCGAATTAAAATATTTAAAAAAATTTAACCACAAAAAGTAAAAAAAAAATCATTCCAATACCACTAAAATATAATCTCTTGAGTAAACTGACCCCAAACCTGAAACAGGTACCAGCCCCGAATGGGCTGGCGAAAAGCCATAAATTGTTATTGACTGTCCACATTATTGGTCCCAAACCAGCCCTCCTTGGGGTAATGGCCAATTATAGTTCAATTTGATAACAGAATCTTGTTTTAGTTCTTTTTATGTTGGAATAGGTTGATTTATCATTGGCATTTGTGCTTGTGTCCCCACTGGAAACTAATTGTGTACAAAATACAAAATAATGAACTGTTTTGGGATTTTGGCATCACAAACGCGGCCAGAAAATCCAAACGCGGGCGGGTGACGCTAAACATAACATTGACTTTCATTAGCCAATTATACAGGAATCACTTTTATAAGGTTTTGTGATACTGGTAGTTAGAGCAAAGTATTCTAGAATACTTTGGTTAGGGACCGATCGTTATTTACGGCAGGGGGGGTAATGGGCGTTTTGGAAAAATATCGACAAAAATTTCGCGTTCCCCCTCGCGTCCGCTCAAAATTTTCGGATTCCCCTTGTTTTCCCGAATTTCTCCATTTAAAACTTAACATTCCCCCCTCTTGGTTCAACGAAAAATTTCGCGTTCCCCCCCTCAAGACCCAAAAAAATTTCGGATTCCCCCCTCAAAACGCCCATTCCCCCCCTGTCGTAAATAACGATCACTCCCTTAGAGGGGTCTCGCTCAGAACAACAAATAAAAAGAGGCCTCATAAGGCCGTATAAAACTTGGAAGTGGTCCTTGTTCTCTAATAAACTTATTTATGAAAAATTCATAAATCATTCCAAAGTCTAAAATAATTGAAAAATCTCAAAAAAAAAAAAAAAAAATCTGACAAATCCCAGAAATTGAGGAGGGAGGGGACGAGAACCAAAACATTAATTTTATACGGCCTAATTATGGGTATTTACACCAATTTGGCGATAAAAAAATAAAAAGCCCCCTGTTCCTCCTTTTTTTTTTAAAAAACCCGGACGTGAAACATGTTTTTTATTTTATTTGGCCTTATTATTATTATTTGGCCAAAAAAATATTGTTGTGTTGCCCTCAAGTGGGAAAAATGGGAAAGTTGTGTCGGGCGGTCGGATTTTTTTTTTCCTTTTTCTTTTAAACCTTCAGTTTTTAGAAAATCCCCTCAAATATTAAATAATGCTTCTTCAATTTGGGGATATTTATCAATTTTAACTTCTGGATACTAACTTGTTAGACATGTTAGATAATCAATTTAAGACTAGTCTTTCAATAAAATACTAATTTTAAGTGAAAACATTGATTTTTTGAACAAATCTGTAAAAATCATTATTCCAAAACAATTATACAAAAAAATTACGACCCTGATTTTCAGGTTTTAGGGTCGGTCGATTGAGGGCAACACAACAATTTATTTATTTTTTTAGGGGGTGGACTTATTATTATTACTATTATTATTATTATTAATTATTATTATTATTATTATTATTATTATTATTAGTGTTATTATTATTATTATTATTATTATTATTAGCCAACAATCTCCGTATTACAAAAACAATGTTCAAACAAGCCAAAGAATCCCGCCAATGGACATGGGAATTCCCTGATGGAAAGACTAGAAATAAAATAGACTATGTAATGATAAACAAGCATCTCAAACTCCAGAAGTTTCCCAAGTGCAGATGTTGGTTCCGACCACCAGCTTGTAATATCCGACCTCAGGGTCAAATTCAAAAAGAAACAGAAAGCACCATTCCAAAAGCGGTGTGATGTCTTTAAACTCAAAACAAACAGGATTATGAAGTTTCCATTGGAGGTAAATTTGCACCACTAATGAATCTTGATACAACAGATCATGGAACACGGATGTTGAAGACATATGGACGGGTGTAAAGATAGCCTTCAATGACACATCAAAAGAAGTTTTAGGAAGCAAAAAATCAAACAAACAAGAACAATGGATAAGCGAAGAAGTGATACATCTCCCTAGCGAGGAGAGAAGCAAAGTGAAACTCAAGAAACTTGAAGACCCATCTTTGAAACCTAAGTACAATTACTATCTCAAGAGGGGAAACAAAGTGATGTAAAGACATGTGGATCCAAGGACTTTGCACGAAAGTGGAGATGGCGCACCAAGCAGCCAAGTCAAAAGAAGTCTATGCCACAATTAACATAATTAAAGTAATCACAAAGAAGCCAACCATCAGAATGCAGAACATTTCACGGAGGTGAAAACAGATGGAAAGAAAATTATGAAGAAACTGTATAATGAAGGAAACCCAGTAAACCTAGAAGCAACAGAAGCACTACCACAGATATAGATGCCAACGACAGACATCGAACCAGAAATAACCAAAGAGGAAGTAGCATCAGCTATAGACAAACTTATGAAGGAAAGGCCCCTGGCTTTGATGTTATATCATCAGAAGAAATCCAAGCTGCAGGAGAAGGAGGCACAGACATAATTCACAAACTATGCAATATAATCTGGGAAACAGAGACACTTTCCAGCAGACTGGGGGAAAGCAATAATCACCCCAATATATAAAAAGAAAGACAAAACTCGACTGTGGGAACTATCGTGGAATCAGCCCGCTTAGTCATATGGGTAAAATCCTAATGATTATTCTCCAGAAGAGGATTTTTAAGAGAATTGAGGAGATATTATCTGAAGCACAGGCTGGATTTAGACCAAATCAATCAACTGACCGTAGACACTACGACAAATCATTGAAAAATACCTGGAAAAGAATAAAAACTTGTACATATGCTGCATAGACTTCCAAAAAGCATTTGATGCCATCTGGCAAGAAGGACTATGGAAAGCAATGAGGTTCTATGGATACCCACAGAAGATCATCTGCCTACTGAAATCACTGTATGAAATATATATCACAGAGTGCCGTGAGAGTCAAAGGAGAACTGACCGACTGGTACCACACAAAGGTTGGTGTGAGGCAGGGTTGTGTAATTTCGCCACAGCTTAATTTTCAAAATACTTCTGGAACTATAGTTATATCCTCAGCACTAGAAAATGAAGACGCAGGAGCAGTTATCTCTGGCTTCATAATAAATAACCTTAGATTAGCTTACAACGAAAGCAGCAACTATGGACTCAAAATTAATATTGCCAAAACTCAAGTTCAAGCCATTGATTACCAAATATAATCACAGACTGGATATTACCCGGGATATTACAATTGGAGGATATAAGCTGGAACAAGTAAAATCATTTGTGTATCTGGGCGGCACCATATCTGGAGATGGGACATATGAGGAACCGAATCAGCAAAGCAGTAGGTGCAGTTCAAAGTCTCCACAGCATCTGGAAAGCAAAATACAACGAGCAAGGCACCAAATTACAATTGTACCAAACACTCGTCCTCTCTGTATTACTATATGGACCAGAGAACTGGACCCTCAGAAAGCAGGACGAAAACAGGCTTCTGACTTTCGAGATGGCATGCCTCCGCCGAATTGCTGGAGTCACCAGATTAGATAAAAATACGTAACCAGGCTAGCCGGGAAACCCTAGGCAAAGAACACACAGTTTTAGACACTATCTCAGAAAGAAGACTGAAGTACTTTGGCCACATTAAAAGAACGGAGACAAACAAATACCCAAAGATAACCATTGAGGGCAAAACACATGGAACGAGACCAAGAAGAAGACCAAGTTATTATTATCTATATAATAATACTGGTAGTCTGTGACTCTGTCTGTGACTCTGTCTGTCTGTGACTCTGTCTGTCCGCCTATTTTCTCGGAGACTAGGGGTTGCACGTTCCTCAAACTTGGTGGGTGGGTGGGTGCAGCTTGACCCCACACAGAACAAGTTTGTATTGGTTAGTGGGTCAAGGTCACCAGAGGTCATCCAGGGGTCAAATTAGTAAAAACTGTTTTTCTCAGAGACTGGGGGTCGCACGTTCCTCAAACTTGACGGGTGGGTGCGTCTTGACCCGGGACAGAACAAGTTTGTATTGGTTAGTGGGTCAAGGTCACCAGAGGTCATCTAGGGGTCAAATTAGTAAAAACTGTCATATGGGCATGCAACTTGGTGGGTAGGTGCATCTTGACCTAAGACGGAACAAGTTTGTATTGGTTAGTGGGTCAAGGTCACCCAGGGGTCATCTGAGGTCAAATTAGTAAAAACTTTTCCGCCTATTTTCTCAGAGACTGGGGTCGCGCGTTCCTCAAACTTGGTGGGTGGGTGCATCTGGACCTCAGACAGAACAAGTTTGTTTCGGTAAGTGGGCCAAGATCACCCGAGGTCATCCAGGGGTCATCTGAGGTCAAATTAGTAAAAACTGTCATATGGGCATGAAACTTGGTGGGTACAGTCAACTTTTAGAGTCAAATTTTTGGACGGTCATTTTGGGGTCATCCGGGGTCACTCAGTGGTCATCTGAGGTCAACATAGTAAAACATGTTGTATGGGCATGAAACTTGGTGGGTACAGTCAACTTTTAGAGTCAAATTTTGGACGGTCATTTTGGGGTCATCAAGGTCAAATTACTAAAACTGTTGAATGGGCATAAAACGTGGTGGGTACAGTCAACATTTAGAGGTCATTTTGAGGTCACAAGGGGTCATATGAGGTCAAATTAGTAAAAAATGTCCTATGGGCATAAAACTTGGTGGGTATAGTCACCATCAGCCAGGTAATCGCGACAGACGAGAACCGCCAAATACGGGTAACCGCCTAGTTATTATTATTATTATTATTATTATTATTATTATTATTATTATTATTAACTCAACCCAGAAAGTATCGACACGATTATAGATGGTCAGATATGTCGGAAACTGAAATATATAGCAAAAACTTATTTAATGTATATAAAGCGCAGATTTCTCCTGCGCATTTTGATACCTCTTTTGTTGCTCTACGATATCATTTGGTCGAGTTATGGGCGCTTGAGTGGCTTCAAGTCGGATTTTGAAAGTTGCAGTTAGCTCCTATTCAAGATGCGTTCGTCGTGTACACACACACACCCACACCCGCACCCACACACAAAATCAAGACAAAGGACACTGATGTGCTCTGTTTACTTAACCATGAACTTTACTTTATTTTACTCCTTCGACTTCCAACTTCAATACTTGCTACCCTTTACTTATCTCTGACTTATCTCATGAACTCTTTCTGCTGACATCTCAATACTTGGTGTGCCCACCATCACTGTCTATCACTGCCTGAAAAGCAATGGTCATTTATTGGTCACAGTACAACGCATTGGCTTGAATAGGAGGCAAGTGCAACTTTCAAAATCCGACTTGAAGCCACTCAAGCGCCCATAACTGGACCAAATGATATCGTAGAGCAACAAAAGAGGTATCAGGAGAAAGCTGCGCTTTATATACATTAAATAAATATTTGCTATATATTACCCCCGAGGGTAAAATCTTTCAAACTCTTTTAGGATACGTCGACCTAATGCGATATGTCAAACTTTTCCTTTGGTCATAAGGAAGACAGCTGCGAAGGAGACACTGCTGCAGTGTCGGGGAGTTCGACAATTACCTCTGCTAACACCTGCAACCCCGGTTGCAAAGAATCAGTGTTTAACATGCTGTTAGATTTCCCATTGGGTGCTCCCAGGTGCTGGCTGGTATTTTACCAGAGTGTGGGAATGAGCTCCCTCTGCGTCACTAGCTCAGTTGCTGAACATGCCAGCTTTAGAGCTCTTTAGGGCGGATCGAGGAAACCATCAGGTTCAACATGCATGTTCAACGGCCAGTATGTTCAAATGTCTAAAAAATGTTAAAATGTTGGTATTTATACAGCGCCTTTCACATGTGAACATGTTCCAAAGCGCTTTACATTTATTCCGCCGTCATTAGAATATGTCAGCTGCCATACAATGCCCAAGGCATGCTCATACCTTTGGGCGGCGCTCAATGGACAGTATTCATAACAGCTCCCATTTCACACCTGGGTGGAGAGGAGTAATCGAGATAAAGTGCCTTACTCAAGGGCACAACACGATGGCGTCGCCGGGGCTCGAACCCGCAACCTTCCGATTATGCGTCCTAGCCCGTTCCGCTCGGCCACTGTGCTCTATTGGCCATTTTGGTTTTGCTACTGTAACGATGTAGACACTACAGCCAGCGACACAATCATGATGACATATTGCTCCCTTCTTTCTCATTCTAATTAGCCTACTCATACTGGTGTTCATGGCATTTGTTAGGTTAGGTTTAATACCAGGTCATTCAAGAGCACTTGTGAGTTATGTTCCGGCCGGACTTTGTCCTCAAACTGCTAGAGAACAATGCGGTAAGATCGGGTGCTGTTTTTCTGGTAGGGCTAGTTTAGTTCCAAGGTCTCCTGCCATGAACACCAAGCTCCATCTTCATTTTCTTGAGTATTCTAAGGGGTCAAGGACGGTAATGATTCTCTTCATATTGGAGTAGCCTATCTCAATGGCTCCGAATTTTCATCATGGGCCAAAGAGCGGAAGAAGATTTACTTCTCAACGGTCAATATGCTGGTGTTGAACATGTCATCATTCCAACACTGGCCAACATGTTCCAGATTTAGGGCGAACTACTGCATATTGGTAGATCTCGGCTGTTGTGTGTCCAAAAAAAAAAAAGCTGAAACAGGGCTGATCACCCGTAAAGCTGTTGGGACTGGACTAAAGTAATTCACAGCAAACTCTATGAAAACTACAAGCAAGTCTTAAAAATACCGAGGGTAGATGAGCGGCAGTCTACTGTTGACTCCATGACGGACCAGCAGGAACTCGGCACACCATCACGAACTGTTGGTCCTGATTATTGTCGCCTGTATACCTTCAAACTTTTTGTAATATCTACTTACAATGTCCGTACTGTTAATCAACAAGGGAAAATCCATCATCTATTCATGGGCTGTGCTGATGCAGGTATTGACATTGCCGGAATTCAAGAACATCGTCTCATTACACCAAGCCCAACTGATGAACTTTGGTCAGACGATAGGAACTGGGTTTTAATATTCAGTTCTGCTACCAAGCAAAGGCACGGAGGAGTGGGTCTGGTCATGTCCAAGCACATTCACAGATGTCTTAAGAGTGTTGAAGCTGTTTCCGAGCGGATATTATTTGTAACATTCCATGGTAACCCTCAGCTTAGCATCACTGTTGTATATGCACCCACTGAGTGCTCAACATCTTCTGACAAGGAGGAATTCTATTCATCTCTATCTGACTACCTAGATGGTATGAAAAGGCACAACATCCATCTCATCCTTGGCGATTTTAATGCCAGAATAGAAACAAATAGTCACCTTTCCCATCCTTGAGTCATTAGTCCATACTGCTAGCATGATTCAACCAATGAGAATGGTGAGCGTCTGGTCAACACTTGCCAGGAGTACAATCGCAGACCGGCCCAGATAGATTCCCCCAACCCAGGAACCGTCTCTGGACTTGGACCCATCCAGCTGGATCAACCCATACACAGTTAGATCACATTCTAATAAACAGCAAGTGGGTAAAGTCTCTCCGCAACTGTCGAGCATACACATTTTCCGTATTCTCACATTCATCTGACTCAATAAAACAGCCACAAATCACTAAATAGATTCATCAGGTTTGTTGGTAAACATTATAAATGATTTCATTTGAACAAAACCAAAATGTAACTCACTATTGACGGTTTCGCCTATCATGGTCGGTAGGCATCATCAGAATGATGGTAGTTGATCCTTACTTCCGGTTGGACGAATCCCGGCCGACGAGGGTATTTTATCAGCCAGGAGAGGATCATGATCCGTAAAATGCTAGTGCATCCAAAAGACAAAGTTGACCCACTCAGCACCACCGATTGCGTATATGAGATTCCATGCACTAACTGTAAACACTCCTACGTGGGGGAGACGGGCCGCAAATTTGAAACTAGACTGAATGAGCACCAAAAGGAAACGGCTAGGGTGTCAAAGACCAAAACCAACTATACCCGACAATCTCGCAAGCAATCAGCGAGTGAACAGTCCAAGTCCGCCATTGCGGACCATGCGGTCCAGCAGAACCATGTCATCAATTGGGACAATGCTAAGATCTTGTGCAAAGGGTGCGATGCAAATACAAGAAGAATCAAAGAATCCATTTGGATCAGGAGAAGAGGCCTGAACGTCATGAACAGAGACGAGGGGCCCATTTCCTTAGTCACGTGTATGATCCTCTCCTGGCTGATAAAACACCCTCGTCGGCCGGGATTCGTCCTATCGGAAGTAAGGATCAACTACCATCATTCTGATGATGCCTACCGACCATGATAGGCGAAACCGTCAATAGTGAGTTACATTTTGGTTTTGTTGAAATGAAATCATTTATAACAGCCACAAAGTTCGGTACAGTAACTGTTCAGTCTCTTCCTTCGGCACTTGCAGCGATTGTTGTCACATTGGTGACTCAAAACATCCACACTTCACCAAATGGATCACTGCAACTGGAACAGGAGGCAAAGTTGTCATCACTGGTAGGAATTTTCCGATCAACTACATCCCATCCATCATCGTCAGTGGTAGCGCGCTCTCGTGATTGCTGGTACAAGTGAAGCTTTAGTTGGCGGCATACCCTCTGATTGCGCCTGCTACATTGTGTGAAATCTGTGTGAGGTAAATAAAACTTGCAAATATCTTTCCCCGCCTGCCAAAACCTCAGCTTTGCAGTGCCAGCAAATCTCCTAGTGATGTTTACCCAGATAGTGATTGGAATCACAGAAAAAGATTCTACCTTCCCAGCTGCCAAAGCATTGTAGATGGGCGCAAGCGGTACTGCCGTACATTTCTCTGCAACTCCTTCACAAAAGACATATCTAACAGAGGTTCGGGTAGCGCCTAATGCTAGGACTAGGACATCTGTATCTGGCGAATATATCTTGACAGACATATGGCACCATTTGCTGTGAAACACAATGTAGAATTAGCTTTGTGTCTGCTACTTCTTGGGAGCTTGAGAGACCTTCAACTTCTCTAATGCGAGCACACGTCATGATGGTCACCGACATTTCGTACTTTTGCCAGTGCCGTTCTATGAAATTGCTTGCTAAGTCAGAGCACGTTTTGATCTTTTCTATTAAAAATTGTCTGTCCAATTAACTTAGACACCCAGTTTTTGTTACTTATTTGAAAAAATATCCACTTTCAAAGAAAGTCATGAAAGAAAAGTGTTAACATTCACTGAGACCTAACGGGATTTTTATGTTTCCAAAGCATTGAGTGAGAGTTTACCAGAACTTCTATTGAAATTGGAAGGTTTTTCTCAACACTTTAAAAATAATCCGGTAGAAGTTGGGTACCATTATTTTGGAAGGTCTTATTATACAGATTTGTAGGTATTGTGATTTTGGATGAATAGTAAATTAGTTATACTCCTCCCCAAAAACATTTTATAAAAATGAAAAATATAATTCAGTTCATAAAATGCAGACAGTGTTTCTAATTGGGATATTTATTCTTAGTGTATTAACTCAGTGATCCCAGCTGTCCCTCAACCAATTACAACAATTCGGCGCGGTATTTGAATCTTGTTCTGTGCATGCTTTTGGCTTGGCCCAATTCCAAGAAAATACAAATTGTATACCCTATGAATGTTTTGATGTTATTGGTGAGGAGTATAATGCACAGTACACTCCAGACGCATAGTAACTTGCCCTATCATTTGTTATAATGCACCAACTATGACATCTTTTGAGTTATGCATGAAATTATTGATTGGCTCCAAACAAAGGATTTGAACCTGTGTCCTTCACCGAAATCATGGCACAGTGCAGTCCATTCAATCAAATATTGTCATCAACCTATTTGATCGTAGTGTATTTGTTATGCGTGTGAAACGACCTCACGCGGTAGATTGCAAACATGCTTTTGTTGAATGCATTTGATTAGACCGCCATTATTGTGAATTAGTAAAAGGATCAAAGAAAAAAAGGGTGGCATCACTGATCGATATACATGATTACAATGTTCAAACACCCCTTACTGTAAATAGATTATCCCATCAAAAGTTTCAAGTCATTAGGAATATTCGGCTGGACCCAGATATATTGCTGTAAATCGGTCAAAATTGAATAAAAGTAGACAAGGAAGAATATTTTTTTTCACTTTTACTAATAATTTCTGTTAGGTCTGACCGTGTTTAACAACTTTTCTTTCATGACTTTTTGGCAAAGTTAAAACTTTTCGAAAAATATAATAAAAACCGGGTGTCTAAGTTATTTGGACAGACAATAGTTTATCTAGTGATTGTAGATCAATCATACTGTCGATGACTGCAACACATTTGGCAGCTGAAGTATCAGCTTGTCAGGCATAATTGCTTTTGTACCAAGCTACCCGTACACATTCTTCCTAGTTGCCCTTGATTTTGTCCGTTTGGCAAACAAAGCAGAAACGGTTGGTGGTATAACCACAGATAAAGCAAAAAGCACCATGAGGACATAGAAGCAAATGCCAAGCTTCAGGAAGAGAATGTTGCTAACAGACGTATCATCAACCATTTCACAAACCCGTTTGCAAATGAATGAATGTGACAAAGTGATCAAATATAAAAGCAATTATACCTGAGTCTAACCTGACGATATCCAACATGATATCAACAGAAGCACGCTTAGATCGGAAAAGAAACATTTTCCCAATTTGGTCCAGACAGAATCACAACAGGAAAGGACACTTTGTGGGCTCCAATGAAGAAACTACAGCTTAAGATGTGGTCATCAGCTGCGATGAAAGTGAAAGTCAAGATTGGCGATCAGATTGTTGAACTCAGGCATGATTGGGCACTTTTTTTTTTAGAGAAGTGCTTGTGCGTGTAACTTGTGCTTGTGAGTGAAAGTAGAATGTAATTTTCAAGTATGTGAGCATGTCTCATAAAAGGTGAGGAACTTTATACGACATTCAAAGCCAGACATTGTTGAAAATAGACCATAAATGGCCGCCATTTTGACATTTCAGATGGCTGTTAATCACACTGTTACCCTAGTAATCTTGCACAATGTTTTTCGGTCATGTTGGTGTTGACAATGTGGGTTTTGCCACTAAAATTAGACTCATTCAACTCAAGTTATAGTAAAAAAATGTTTAAATGGCGGCCATTTTGAAAATCAAGATGGCTGCCTGTCTTATCGATCCACTAGTAATCTGGCACCATGTTGTTTGGAGTCGTTGGTATTGGATATGTGGGTATTGCTACCAAAATTAGCCTCATAGGATAGTCGCAACTCAAGGTATATTAAAATAAATATCAAAACGGCGGCCATTTTCTTGCTCTTTGGGACCTATATAAGGTATCTAGATAAGTGGGATGTTTTAATCATTCAAATCCCACGGCTGACCACAGTCCCCCTTGAAAGTTGAAGCAATGAGCAATATACCCCACACCTACCTGTACACAAGAAGGCACTGGTAAGATTTCTAGGAATGATTGGCTATTACAGAAACTTCTGTCCAAACTATTCAGAGATAGCAAGTCCTTTCACTGATTGGTTGAATAAGGATGCAAAATTCATTTGGTCAGTGCAGTGTATGCTGTTCACAAAGTCAAATCAATACTCATGAGTTCACCAGTGCTTACTGCACCTGATTTTCAGAAGCAGTTCAAGTTGACTGTTGATGCCATATGCTGTGACTGGAGGTGTTGTGATACAAGAGGGTGAAGATCAAATAGACCACCCTATATGTTACTTTTCAAGGAAGTTCAACAATCACCAGAGAAATTACTCCTCAATTGAAAAGGAGTGTCTGGTATTGCTATTAGAAGTATAGTTCGGTCGGTTATGGTTATATTTATAAATGCGCTTTTATAATACGTGACCCAATCCTCAAGCATTGACCACTATACAGAAAAGGATAGGAACTCTGTAGATGAATATCATCAAATTTAAGTATTAATTGAATAGCAAAATTATTACACATGGGGGATTCCGAATTTGTAATATGTTATCAAAAACAACATTTTGAAAAAATATTCACTTACGGAAACGTTTACAATATTAAGTTGAACAAAATAGACAATTTTGGTGCACAGTAGTCTCATGTGGCATGGCAAAATTCACTGTTTACCAGACTGTCAATTGTACCTCAGACAGCTTCTTAAACAATTGAGTTGTTCCATGTGTTGTTCCCAAGTTTGACTAAACAATCATCTACATACGCTTCATCTTTTCTTAGAGTGGGCCACCAGAAATGTCTCAGATTTCTTTCATGAGTTTTCTTAACACCCAAATGCCCTGCCATAGGATTGTCATGTGCTATATGTTAATTACTTCAGGGTGATATATTTTTGGTACCACAATTTGGTGCCCTACCTTCCACTCTTCATCGGAAGGGGCATCAGGTGGGCGCCATTTTCTCATTAGCACACCATCTTGTTTGTACAGACAGAATTTTGTTCTGTTTCTTCTAGGGTCAATGCCCTTTGATTGATCTCTTTGAGTTCTGGGTCATTTTGTTGCTCCATCCAGAATGAGCTTGTCATGTCTCAATGGGTCTTTCATATTTTCCCATTTTGTTCATGCTCAGAGGCTGTGTCATTTTAGGGGTCTTTTTATCCCCTGGAGAAGGAAGTTTTTCTCCTTTCTCATTCAACTTTGATACAAATGTGATGCGATCAAGCAAAATCAGTTGGAACTCGGTAATATTAAATTTTCAGTTTCTTATAGGATAGTAAAAAGTATTTTCAAAGCTGGATTTTGCAGAAAACTCCATTGAAATTGAACAAGCAGTTCCAAAGATATGACCAATTAAAGAGTTTCCAAAACGACAGGAAACAAAAGGAAATAGTTCTTTTGTTTGGCTATATCTCAAAATCAATATTTCCGAGTTCCGACTGAATTTGCTTGATCGCATCACAAATGTGTCTTCCAAATTGTAGCCCAAGTCATTAATTGGATTGTCCTCAATTGTTTCTACAGAGGCCCTCTTACTCATTGCCCGTGTAACGGCACGTGCAGGAAATATCTCCTTTTCCTCACTATTATCTTTCTGCAAACAGGGCTTATCTGTAACTATTGAGTCAGGAAAAACCTTCCCCCCTGCCAAATCATTTCCTAGCAACATGGACACTCCCTTGACTGGCAACTCATGTCCAACTCCTATGGTTACAGGATCAGAAACCAAGTCAGATTTCAAGTTAATTTTGTGGAGAGGTTTACTAATTATTTCCATCCTAAGGGACCGTTCACAAACACTTGTAAGGGGGGGGGGGCCTGATGCAAAAAAAATTATCACGAAAATGTTTCGGCCCCCCCCCCTTTACAGACCTCGAAAATATCAGCCCCCCCCCCTTTTTTACATGAAAATTATGGGTCAACCCCATAGAAAAGCATATAAACTCAATTTTTCCAGGAAAATTTGTGGTCATTTTTTTCAGGGTCCCTCCTTAGGAGGGTCACAATTTTCAGGGCCCCCCTTTTTGAACGGTCCCTAATACCCTGGATCAAAGCATATTACCTGCTGAACTATCCTCATTAAAGGGCATAGTTCCTACCAGAATCATAGACCGTGCAAAACATGTGCCTCTTGATTTCACAGACTATTTGTTTCTTTGACCCAAGTGGCACTGCGCCATCCTACAGTATTACTAGTAGGTGGCTGCTGTTTTTGCGAGTCTGGTTTTGCTCTTAAGAAATAACACTGGGACATTTTGTTGTCCTTGTCTCCTACAGTAGTTGCAAGTTATTTGGGGTTTAAATTCAGTCCCACCTTTTGGTTTGTTATCTGAACTCCCAGGGTTCGCAAGTTTTTTGCCGCAGGTGGAAAAAACCGCGGTTTTAACCGCTTGGCAAAAACAATTTTTGCCAGTTTTTGCCGGCAAAAATGGCAAAAACTAAAAAAGTGATTTATAGTTAAGTTTTTTTCATCTCAAAATAAATTATTAAATTATACAAATAATTTCCTGAGTGTAACAAGGCCAGATTTTGTAATTATAAGTAACATATTAAGAAATTAAAGGCATGCGTTTTCATTAATCAAGTGCATTTAACCGAAATGTGGCATATATCAAATTCAAAACTTTTTCATTTTAAGGCCCCGATGAGAAAAAAAAATTGTTTAATGATTCATTGAAAGTTGTGTGCTACTGTTTGTGAGCTTTCTGTGTTACTTTTTAATATTTGAGTGACTATATGTGAGTTTTTGCCGGTTTAAACCGGGCAAAAACAGGTTTTTGCCGGCAAAAACCGAACCCTGTGAACTCCCTAGAGTCCCTCTACCACCAGCACTATGCTGTGAATTAGACTGCTTAATATGCTTTAGGTTATGGCTGAACTTGTTTGAATAACTTCTGTTATTATGGCTAAATTTAATTGCATTCAACTTGTGCGTTAAACCATAGTCATAGGCCATCGTTGCCGCCTCATTCAATGTTTTAATTTTGCTAGCGCTTTCATCCAAGTGAGTTTTAATGTCAGCGTGGACACATTTCTTGAACTTTTCTATAAGAACCAATTGCCTAAGTTTGCTGAAATCATCTTTGACTTATTTTGAACCAATCCACCTCTCAAACATTTTACTCTACCAAATAGCTCCAAATTCTACATGGTTTGATCTGCTTGCTTCTTTGAATCCCTGAACTTTAGTCTGCATGCGTCAGGCACCAGCTCGTAAGCCTTAAGGAGTGCCTGTTTGACTTCTTCATAATATTACACTTTTCTATTGGTAGAGCTGAGTAAGTCTCCCTGGCCTTCCCACAATGCTCTTTAGGCCATTTCAAATTTGTAGCTACCTTTTCAAAATGTTGAAAATACTTATCAACTTCTTTTTCTTTCAATTTAGGCACAAGCTTTACATACTTTGTAACATCAAACCCTGACCTTGAGGAGAAACTTGAAGAGTATTTCTCACCTAGTTTTGCTTACTTCTCTTGCTCAAACTTGTATTTTTCCTCAATTTCTTTCTCTTTTCAAATGTGTTTCCATTTGCAGTTTCTGTGTATCCAAATCCATCTTTTGTTTTTCAAGTTCCAGTTTCTTTGGCGTGCTTTTTCTTCAAGCGCCATCTTTTCCTGGCGCGATTTTTGGTCCTTTTCTATTTTCCTCAGTTCTGACTGAATTTCCAACTCTTTCAATTTAACCGCCTCCCCTGGCTGAGAAATTTGATTTTAATGAATCTTGACTCTGGCAACCAGTGGAGTGGTGTTGGTCAGATTGTAGATTATTTCATTTGGAATCCGATCGACAAGCTTGATGTTTAACATGACTCCGTAGCAAGATGTGGCAAAGGCATTGCTCATGTTTTCCATGTCCTTGATGATTACCCATGACTCCCACCCGTACAGAAATACAGTAACACAGGTTGTCTCAAACAGCTTGATTTTTGTTTCGATTAGTAGGGATGGACTTCTTCTCCAAAGGCGTTCCAGTTTCCAGAAAGCAGCTCAGGCTAGTGCTTGGAACTCAAGTCTGTGACATGGTAGATGGGACTACCATAGACTTCAAGTCAAGTGCTGGCTGGTCGTTACAGATTGCAGTCTTATTCTGTCTTAGGTGTGCTGGTGACAAAGCATAGATCTGCTGCTGCAGTTGCAGTCCTAGTAAGCTGTGTCTGGGCACGGGCTATGGAAGATTCCAACAAGGCAATATCATCAGCAAAATCCAGGTCATTTAGCATCCTAGCAGGATAACTCATTTACCGACGTGGGTATAGGTAACAATTCCAGCATCAGTACCAGAAGTTGATTTCTTCAGAAGGAAGTCTACCAGGATAATGAACAGGAATCTACCATAATGGCACTATTGGAGTCCTTGTAGAGCACCTGAATGGCATTGACCACAATCTTTGGTATTCCATAATGCCGCAGCACTGAAAACATGACGGGCCTGTTGACGGAGTCCACAAAAGTGACTGTCAATGGAAGTTGGTCCTTGAAGTCCTCCATGATCCTCCTAAAAATGTGTATTTGCTGAGCACAGCTGCGTCCTGATCAAAAGCCAGCCTGGTTGCTTCTCATCTCAGTAAAGGATCAATGTGAGGTCGAATTCTGTTCAGAAGGATCTTGTTGTACACTTTTGTGGCAAAAGACATAATCGAAAAACCACGATATTTTGTCATGTGAGAGAGGTCGCCTTTCTGTGGTAGAGTAATGCTTACATTAGGGACCCATTGACGTGGTGGTGTCAGCGTTGAGAATACTTCTATACAGAATTTGAGAATCATGTCAATCATGCTATCAGCAGTTATAGCACAGTCCAATGCTGCTGCCTTGTTGGTTTTCATGGCTGCTATTGCTTCGACTACTTCTTCACGAGTTTGTGGCTCAGTGATAATAGGAAGATCTCCAACAGCTGGTGCAGGAAGGTCTGAAGCTGCTTTGCCACTGTCGTTGTTAAGGGGTGAGCTAAAATATTCCTTCCATTCATCAAGCAGTTCATGGTCACTGGTTGGGGCTGATCCATCCCATTTTTTGACTTTCACACCTTTCCTTGAGTCCTTCCCAGTAAGTGAGTGAATTTCCAGGTGGTGGTGTAATTCCCCATCTCGTCGGCCAGCTTCAGGCCTTCCCTCTACTTATTGAGGGTAGCAAGCTCAGCAGATTTATAAGAGTTGACGAGACTTTGAAATGGAGTACCGCTTATTGTCCTCATCCCTTTCAAGTCTGAGATGGTTGCATATGATACAGTACCCAACTTGGCAGTCCACATGGTTCTTGCTTTCCAATCACTTTCTTAGTAACTTCACTTCATATTTCAAAGGTCTTATACCTATCAGAGATGGGTGAGGTGTCATCCATGCTCAAGGCCTGGAATCTGTTTGATAGCTCCGGCTGAAACTCCTCCTTTGTATCAGGATCTTGCAACTTCTTCCAGTTGAATTTTGGTCTCTTGCAAGGTTTTTCTTTATGGGCCAACCCCATATAAACTAAATTTTCCCGGAAAAAAATGTGTGGTCAATTTTTCAAAGCCCCCCCCATAGGAGGGTCAAAATTTTTAAGGGCCATCTCTTTGCATCAGGCCCCTTAACACATGTTTGTGACTGAACGGTCCCTTATTATCGAAGGCAATTTTAATAAGTCAGATCTATTCCATCTATATTATAATATGATATTCTCTATAGATCTGTCTGTTTGTCATACGGGGCTCAAACTCGATGGGTGGGTGTACTTCTGTCCTGGCAAGAAGAAGTTTATGTTCGTAAAGTCATACGACCCTGGGGCCCCGGGGGGGGGGGGTCACTCCCATTGTTGCCTGTACACCATCCGCGATAATCAACTTTTGAAATGCACCCTAAACAAGGATTTTACCCTTGGCTAAAACAATACACTAAACAGGTGTTTTCACACCCTAAACAAGGATTTTATTCCTTGCATCAAATTTCATACCCTAAATTTCATTTCCGCGTATTAGCATTTGCAATTTTGCTACCGTTTTTCCAATATTTCATGTTTTTGACACCCTAAACGCGTTACGCGCGTATCGTGCCTACCCACGAAAAACTACCCTTTTACGAGTTTTTATTATCGCGGATGGTGTACAGGCCACAATGGGAGTGACCCCCGGGGCCTGGGGCCCCATGGCCAGTCTCTCTACTAATTAACAACGCGTATTTTCTCGGAGACTAGGGGTTGGTTGGTGGGTGCATCTTGACAGACAGAACACATTTTTATTCGTTAGAGGGTCAAGGTCACCCGAGTTCATCCAGAGGTCATCTGAGGTCAAATTAGCAAAAACTGTCGTATGGCCATGAAACTTAGTAGGTACAGTCAACATTTAGAGCCAAATTTTTTGAAGGTCATGTCATCCGGGTCACCCAGGGGTCATATGAGTTCAAATTACTAAAAACTGTTGTATGGGCATGAAACATGGTGGGTACAGTCAACATTTAGAGCCACATTTTTGGAAGGTCATTTTGGGGTCACCCAAGGTCATCTAGGGGACAGGTGAAGTCAATTTAGTAAAAACTATCGGATGGGCATGAAACTAGGTGGCTACAATTGCCATTTACAGCCAAATTTTGGGGAGGTTATTTAGGGGTCACCAGAGGTCATCTGTGGTCAAATTAGTAAAAACTGTCGGATGGGCATGGAACTTGGTGGGTACAGTCACCATCAGCCAGGTCATCGCGCCCAAATATGGGTAACCGCCTAGTATAACTTAGTAGACAAATTTGAGCACAAAGTGTATAAACTATATGCCTAAATATGAATGCGAGACAGAATTATTGATATTTCGACACATTTAAAAATAAGACACAGCACGCTAACTCTTTATCTGCGGTTTCATAAATTTAATGACATTAATTACAACATGATTAAAAATATACGTGTATCATTATTCACAGCATTGTTCATATTGCTTATATTTACATTATTTATTTACAAAATTGTCAGATTATAACAATATCCAATTTCTGTATACACCAACAGAGGGTGCACTAGAGCCCAGAAGAGGGTAGTATACGTGACTAAGATAGTGTGCCCCTCATCTTTGTTCTGTACAGAAGTTGTACTTAACATCACTCTGAAGATGGCAATCGCCCAAGTTTGGTTGAAACTGTCAGGTCAGTAAATAACTTTTGCTTTGGACTAGATGATATGTATATTATTAGTTTCTACAAACATAATCATGATAATGAACCTCTATAATAATATTTTCTTAGTGTTGTAGCAGGTTGCATTGTGTTCACATCAACACGAAAATGCGCGTACAAATCAATTCATGCAGCAACAAAATAATATTAACATATTTACATAATTCAAATCAAATTTGGTGCTGGGTTGGAATTCGTTTAAAAATTGAATCATTCATTGGAATTAAGATATTTTAATCTTCAGCCATCAATGTCTTTAAAATTAGAACAGATGATTGAAAGTTGTAAATAGAATTATATACCTGATATATAGATTCCTGTCATCTGATTGGTTGAATGTGCAGTCATTGAATTAACTATGCCCTCAAAATGAACTATGGACCGGTCCATGGAAATGAACTATGGACCGGTCACGTGCGTCCCGATCAAACTGCGCAATCGCAACATCCACGCATCCATTCGGTATATAAAACAAATATTGACTGCTTTATTCGGGACATGGTTAAGATTATAGGCCCGCGGTGATCTCAAAACCATGATATGACCCTCGGCTGCGCCTCGGGTCATAGCAGGGTCAATCCATATCAAATCAAGGAGGCGCCCCACCTGACCCCCTCAGATTTGCTTTATATTTTAGTCATATGTTGTACCTGTAAAAATATTAAAACCTGCAAATTTGAGGTCTGTAGCTCTTACGGATTTTCTGTGGCAGGCATTTAAAGTTGGAGTAGGGAGGTCTAAATTTGGACCCAAAAGTTACCCCTTAAATAAATTTCATCTTTGGGAGTCTGTGCCTTCTTTATAAAAAGAAAGAGAGGTCTGAAACTTTGCATACACACTAACTGCATGCCCAATTTGTCAAAAAATAAAAATAAAAAAATTCTGTAATTGCGCGTTGTGTCACGGGGTCATTAAATATGCAAGAAAAAATGTAATGTTTTGTAAACTGGCAAGTTTAGCCCCCTAAATTCACATTTTTGTCAGATTAATTATTTTTGTTGTCACCGATGCTATATATAGGATAAATACAATGCATACCCAAAAATTGGGGTCACAACTCATTTACATTTCGAACAGCGCCCTCACGAAGATGAAATTTATTGCAAATTCAACATTTTCACGGGGCCCAAATTCGATGTGGTCCACCTTCAAAATTTATAAAACATCACTTTTATATAACTACTAGTCTTAAATTACAACTTTGCTAAGTCCCAGTAATTGTATAGGTTGACTTCATATAAAATGACAAGCCCAAAGTTGACCATTTTCTTATGATTGCATGTAGTGCAAATGTGCCGAATTCGGAAGGCTTGAAAGTCAAATTGGCCACAATATTAAAAATAAATGATTAGATGAGTAGTTATTGGCCCTATTTACTTGTATTTCCATTTCATTTTCAATATATACAGATTTTCTATGGTAGCCATTTAAAGTTGGAGTGCAGCGCCCTCACAAAGATGTTTTGTAAACTGGCAAGTTAAGCCCCCCCTAAATTCACATTTTTGTCGGATTAATTATTTTTGTTGTCACCGATGCTATATATAGGATAAATACAATGCATACCCAAAAATTAAGGTCACAACTCATTTACATTTCGAACAGCGCCCTCACGAAGATGAAATTTATTGCAAATTCAACATTTTCAGGGGCCCAAAGTCGATGTGGTCAACCTTCAAAATTTATAAAACATCACTTTTATATGACTACTAGTCTTAAATTGCAACTTCGCTCAATCCCATTAATTTTATAGATTGACTTAATATATAAAACGACAAGCCTATAAAGTTGACCGTTTTCTTATGATTGCATGTACTGCAAATGTGCCGAATTCGGAAGGTTTAAAAGTCAAAATGGCCACAATATTGAAAATAAATGACTAGATGCATAGTTATTGGCCCTATTTACTTTTATTTCCATTTTATTTTCAATATTGGGGCCAATTTGACTTTCAAGCCTTCCGAATTCGGCACATTTGCACTACATGCAATCATAAGAAAATGGTTAACTTTTGGCTTGTCATTTTATATGAAGTCAACCTATACAATTACTGGGACTTAGCAAAGTTGTAATTTAAGACTTGTACTTATATAAAAGTGATGTTTTATAAACTTTGAAGGTGGACCACATCGACTTTGGGCCCCCTGAAAATGTTGAATGTGCAATAAATTCCATCTTCGTGCGGGCGCTGTTCGAAATGTAAATGAGTTGTGACCCCAATTTTTTGGGTATGCATTGTATTTATCCTATATATAGCATCGGTGACAACAAAAAATAATTAATCTTACAAAAAATGTGAATTTAGGGGGGCTAAACTTGCCAGTTTACAAAACATTACATTTTTTCTTGCATATTTAATGAGCCCGTGACACAACGTGCAATTACAGAATTTTTTTATTTTTTATTTTTTGACAAATTGGGCATGCAGTTAGTGTGTATGCAAAGTTTCAGACCTCTCTTTCTTTTTATAAAGAAGGCACAAACGCCCAAAGATGAAATTTATTTAAAGGGCAACTTTTGGGTCCAAATTTAGACCACCCTACTCCAACTTTAAATGGCTGCCACAGAAAATCCGTAAGAGCTACAGACCTCAAATTTGCAGGTTTTTAATATTTTTACAGGTACAACATATGACTAAAATATAAAGCAAATCTGAGGGGGTCAGGTGGGGCGCCTCCTTGATTTGATATGGAGTGACCCAGCATGGTTTTGAGATCACCTTGGACCTATAATCTTAACCATGCCCCTCATAGCAGTCAATATTTGTATACTATTTCATAATGTTGTTTTCACAGTGACCATAAACTGTCAATACTGTGTTAACATAAATGCTATCGGAAAATTTGTTATTTAGTATTCAACACTCAAAAGATCAATTTATATATAGATGGTCACCAGAAACATAATTATCTCAGTATTATAATTATTACAGGTTGGCGCTTGTGCTCTGTAAAAAAAGCGCACATGTAATTCTATACACACTTAGTAGAACAATGTTAAAATGTTTAACTTTTAACCAACACCATGGATTACCAGGGATTACCGACAAGTTAACTTTAAACCCACGTTTATAAGTTTAACATTGTTTGTTAAAAGTTTTAACCAACAATTGTGTGGTTTACCTGCTAATCTGTGTTGGTTAAATTTGTGATGAAACATGCGTTCTAACAGTGTACACATACACCGCGGCCCACCGTACATGCCTCACACCCCCCCCCAACCCTCACCTCACCCTAACACCCCTACACGCGCCTCCCCTTTAGCCCTACATACACCCGTACATATATAGTAGAGAGGACACATCGGTCTATCTGCTCTTGCTAGGATTTTCGTGCAACGTACTATGAAGAGCATATTTCCAAACCGTGTTGAGACCACGACCCCATGTGTCTCATTTACTTGTATGATACAATCACAACTACTTTGACAAGTTTGACATTTGCAACAATGAGTTGTACCATCAACAAGCCATTATTTACCATAACAATATGCAGACTATTGTTCTCATTTGGGAAACAAAAGCCTCACACAGTATTGTTAGTGTGCATCCATGCACTGTTTGCTTTGTAATGGTGCATCCAACTGAAATTATAATACCTATAGCATCACAACCCGTTGCAATATTGTGCAGGTAAATCAGAAACATGGTTTTGTGGACTTAAGGTGGTACTACACCCATTGATAAATTTGTGACTATTTTTGAATTTTTCTCAAAAAATAATAACACACTGGTAACGAAAGTTTTGTATATTATAGGGGCAAAGAATCCAGTTACTGCACTGGAATATCAGTGACTCAAGAGAAGGGATACGTTATTTAAGATAAGAAAAGAGGTACCGCTAGAATGTACCTCATTTCTTAACATTTTAATGAACCACTTATCTTGAATAACCGAAATGTCAGTGAATTGGATTCCTTGCCCCTATAATATACATAACTTTTGTTACCAGTGTGTAGTTATTTTGTTGAGAAAATGCAAAAATTAGTCACAACATTACCACGGTTTGGAAATAAGCTCTTCAGTTTTAGACAAAGGTGCCAGCCGGGTAAAATAGAACCAGTCTACTTCTGTTCTCGAAATTGATTTTGCAATATTAAAGAACGATCCCTCAGGAATGATCCATTCAAATCGTTAAAATGTGTTTTGAATGAATAGCGGCTGCCTATCGAATGTCCCTTAGAGTTCATGATCATTGAAACCCGTCGTGACAAAAATAGCCATAAGCCGATTCTTTTTAATTAGCGAATCTATTGACATCTAAGACCATTATACTAAAACAATCAAATGATACAAAACAAAAACAAAGATAGTGTTGTTTTTGACAGATGTGCGAGTCCAAGGTTTCATTGATTTTTTATTGAACATGAACTTCATGGAGAAGCCATGCAAGCCTGCAAGCCTGAGGATTCATGTCATCTTTTGCGAAATATGAAAACACCTGTCAGGTTTACTGCGATCATTACATCTCTTAGCCTGCTAAGGGGCTGTGCTATAATGAGCCCTATGGGAGAGTTAAATGGGGGGGCAAAGCTTTTTGGCAGGTCGAGGGGGAGGGCTAGCAAGTTTTGGCAGGCCGGAGGGAGACAATTTATGGCACGCTATTTGAAAATGTTAGCCCGGGGAACACATAATTATTGAACAGCTAGTAATTGTTTAGGTCTACATAATTATTTTCATGAACATGATATGTAGCATGTGAAATTTTAAACTGCCGAATTTTGCATTTCCATGTTGCTTGTTGGGATCATTGGAGTGCTAGTGATATCTGCAATATAAATTCTATTAACATAATGAAGAGGATGGCTATCTAATTTCTTGACCTTGAAATCTTACTCGATTATTTATTTCGAAGATGCTTAGATTCTTACAAACAAATAATTAAATCAAATGGAGATCACAGAATAGGAAGATTATGATCTAAGGTTGAATATAGTAGAGTCATCCAAAATTCTTTCTGATATATCTAGTGTTAGGTTTGTTCTCCATTGTTGTCGCTAAGCTTTCACCAGCAGCTGTAATTAACACACTTTGTCCACTGCCTTTGTACAAACCAAAAACTTTGTTATGCCTATATATTGTTTTCGGTTTTCCTTTTTGTTTCTTATGGAATTATCTGATGTCATCTGTTTGGGAACATATCGTCTTTCCAAAGACCGTTATTCCAGAGGGTTGTTATTCTGAAGGTTCATTCTCCGAAGGGTCATTACTCCGAATTTACAACAAGATTCGTTATTCCGAAGGGTGAATACTCCGAAGGCTTGTTACTCCGAAGCGTCATTACTCTGTTAATTCTAATACTTTTATTTAAAGCCATATTGTAACGTTTAGAAAGATAGATTTGTATATCTTTTCCACAAAATGTTAGTTTTTAATATCACATACGTCCCCTTTCAATTTTGAGCCAAACAACTGAGATGAGACAAAGCAACGGAAATCACAATTTAATTCCAGGCGTGTCATTCCTTCAATCGCGACTCTAAAGGTATTGAACTAACACTTCCAGTATTTGGCACTTCACAATGTGACAGTAAAAGGAAGAAAAATGTTTGTCGTCTGCGGTACATTTGATTTGGTTTTCGTGTGGTCTTCGCAATGTAAATATCAATCTCTTGCACAAGCCATACCCAACGCTTGACCGTGTACGTCTTTCACTCAGATTTGTGTTCAGACGTAATAGATGCGTTTGCGTTAGCGTCGATGACCCGGAATTGTAAACAGGGTCATCCATAACAAACTTCGGAAAACTCTATAACTTGACTGCTTCAACAATATCAAAACTATTATAGTTCCAAATCCTTAAAACATAACGTTTCACCGCCTTTTTCTGCAAAATGGAAGGTTTAACTTAATTTCTCAAACAGTGCTTGTGGATCAGAGTGGGTTTGTCAACATTTTGTATACTTGAAACTACACACACCCACAGGTTAGGGACGCACCATTAGATTCTCAGGGGGGGCATGGGAGTTTGGGTCAGGCAGAATTTTTTTTTTCACCGCCGAAGGCGGCAGAATTTTTTTTTTTTTGCCTTCGAGAGCACCAAATTTTTTTTTTTCGCCGCCTTTGGCGGCGAAGCTATTTTTTTCAATTTTAATGTACATTTTATACAAAGTTGGGTGGGGAAGTTTTTTTTTTACTCATCAGTGAGGCAAAATTTTTTTTTTTCTTTTTTGTCTCACTAGTGGGCAAAGTTTTTTTTTTTCTCACTAGTGGGCAAAGTTTTTTTCAAAAACTCCCATGCCCCCCTGGAAATCTAATGGTGCGCCCCTTATCTTGTTTACAACTTTACTTCCACCTGGGGTTTTATTTGACATGACTCAGATGTGTCAAGATAACGTGTGTGTAGTTTCAAGGAAGTGACGCTACTTGAAAAATGAAAACAATTGTTTAAGACGATGGTACCTTAATGCAGTCTAGTCGGGTTGATAGACTTTTCAAACCTAAACGCTTCATCTGTGGAACGTAACTGATTTATTGTTGGTCACAGAAACCACTGGTTGAACGCCTCCCTCTTGCTGACTCATGCTTGAATCCTGGACGTTAGTTTCCACGGTTAAAGTAAGCACCGTGGACTGTTCAGTAGCAACTCGCACTCCGCGAGCTCCGCATCTCAAAATCTTCAAGTATCCATCGCGGAAGTTCTTATTGGTGACCGCGTATAAAATGCTGTTTATGGAGCTATTCGTATGAGCAAAAAAACCGGCCACAACGTAAACGGTAGTGGGCCATGCATGTGGTGGGTCACACAAAACTATCAACGCATAAGGGGACCACATAATGAAAAATAAAACAAAAATTGTAAACGTAGATCTCAATAAGTTGATATCGGCACTACTGATGCCCATTTTGTGCTTAGAACCGGTCGACATACCGTCGGTCTGCGACTTTGCTAAAGCTTTCCTTTTCTCTCGGACGAAGAGGAAAATACGCAGATACGCGTAAACGGTTACAAGCCACGGCAATCCGAATCCAAGACCGATGAAGAAAAGCGTCGAGCCGTAATCGGCACCCCGATGATCGTAAGTACACATCATAAGTTTTTCATCGAAATCGTGATTGCCCCATCCTCCAATTAAGTTAGGTAAGTCAATAAGGAAACAACAAAACCAGATTCCACCAACGATGTAAATCACAGTGCGTTTATTGTACACCTTATGATAGATAGTGTGATGACAAATCCGCATGTACCTATTCACACTTATACTAGCGATATTCCATACGGAACTTACGCACGTTATGATGCATATTGCGGCGACGAATTCGCACAGACCGGGTCTTGCGTAGAAGAACTCGCCATTTGTAACTAGTGCGATGACAGCAAAAGTGTTGATTACTGAAGAGACTATAAAATCAGCTATAGCTAGATTGACGATGAAAATGTTGCCCAGAACACGAAGTTTTCTGTGGAAATAAAAATAGAAAAGAAATATTTCGAGTTACTTGTAAGATAGTAAGACTAAATATGTACTTATTAGCAGTTTAGCATCAAAATCAAATGAAAGTAAAGTTCAATTGCTGATGATAGAGAGGTTCCGATTTCCAAACATACGTATCACACGCCCGGTACATCAAAAATCACTCTCATGTGACGAGATTTTGAATAGATTTACGGACGTACGATACGTACGTTTGGAAATCGCAACCTCAAACACAAAAGGTAGAGCACAACAATGGCAGTATCATACTAAGCACTCTCATCGCGCGATTAAATAATCGCTAGTGTGATCAAACGCTGGTATGTGTAGCTTGTTCCGTAACGCTTCAACAACCCGACACGACTGTATGCCTATGTGACGCCGGAAAGAGGCGTCGAGAAAAACAAAAGCCGGACAAAAACACGGATACACTATCGAGTTCCACCAATGGCGCAATGAACGTTAAGCATTTGTACACGACACACAATAATACGGGCACATTCATCATTTCAGTCAATCCCGAAAACCTTTCAATTTTCGATTTGCGGCTTATAACGCCGATGCGTTTTCCTACGCAGTTCTGCCAGTTCACCGTTCGCAGCATGTGTTCAGTAATCGCTACTTACGGTATACGGTATGCGCGTCCGCGTGACTTATGTCAAATCGTAAATCGAAAGGGTTTTGGGATTACCGAAAGGGTCATTGATCGGTATTTGATCCAGATTTATCCGGAATTAAACAGGTTATGTGGATGTTTGCCAATGTTTAAAGATTACTTCAAGTTGTTACAGACGTACACTTTTCTATTCTGCACTCGAACTTGTTAAATATTAAATATTGTTAAATTTGTCAATATAATTATAAAGAGCCTATTTCCAAACCGTGTTAAGTCCACAACCACAAGTTTCTCATTTACTTGTGTGATCATCACAATATTATTTATACTTTGACAAGTTTTACATTAGCAATAATCAACCAGCCGTTATTTACCGCAACGATGCTGGTTAACAATATGCGGAATCAAAGGCCTCACACAGTATTGTTACGGTGCGTCCATCCACTGTTTGCTTTGTAGTGGTGCATCCAACTGAAATTATAATACCTATAGCATCACAACCCATAGCAATATCGCACAGGTAAGTCAGACACATGGGTGTGTGGACTTAACACGGTTTGGAAATTCTTCATATACAATATAAAATCACACGCCGAGATTACTCTCCGTTTTATCCTGTTTACTTTCATGAGCCCATTAGAACATAAAAAAAAAAAAACGTGACTAGACTTTCCTTCTCTTTCCTACTTTTAGAATATTTGCTTCGACCAGTTCACTGTCACTAAACAACATTATTTGGTCGAAGTAAATGTCGTTGACATCTTCGGAACAAAAACGATGCGAGTATAATATAATTGAGCTGTTTTTATTAGTTCCACAAATAGTGGCTGTGAAAGAGAACCTTTGATACAGAGGTGTATCAAAAGCAATCTCAATGGGAGGTGTTTTTTTTAAATCCCAATAACATCATGTTTTTTGGCCCAAATAGGGCAAAATTGTACAATTTTTCGCGCTCCGCGCGCATTCAGATAGCAACATTCATGTTGATCTGGGGCTAAAATAGTCTGAAATTGAATTTTTTCGCGTGCTTTGCATGCAAGCAAATGTCCTAGTAATATCGGAACAAAATATGTTAGTCTCCCTCTATATATACGTAAACCAAAACTTGACCACTGACATGAGTCCACATGCCTTCCTCGGTACGTGAGTTCGGGCCTCCAAATTCTGGTCTGGCCCAGGGCCCCATAAAGTAAACCCCGCCCTGGTTAAAAGGGCCCAACCTGCTCCTTGTCCATGGGCCCTTGATGCTCTTGCTATGCCCCTGGTTGAGCAGGCGTGGAACGTGTGCCTCCAATGTCAGGTTGGATTTCAAAGTGAAGGTGAAACCCATCAAACTGACCATTGATATTAACGATCTTAATGGACAAGATTTTCTCCAATTCTGGTTTAATCAGCATTGAAAACGACCTTCATACTAATCAATACATTTACCATTAATGAGATCATCATGAGAGTTTCATGTTTTGAAGCATGCTTGAACATAAAGTAAATTGTGACTTTTTTGTTTATTTCTTCTGTAGGCCAAAATGGCCAAATATGAGATTAATTTGGTCAGAAATCCACATACAGGGGTCAGGGGATGATTGTATTGACCACCCACTATCAAAATATTGGGGTGATTTATTCCCACCTCTATCCCCCGGGATCTATGCCTATGTACACTCAGTGTATAATGGAAGTTAATAAACTGTGCTATTGAAAATCAACCATTTTGGCTTATACAGAATTGAGTTTTCAGAAAATGCTTGTTTTGTAAGAGAACTTTGTGAAAAATGTTACTAAGCCGACATCAAATGTCAATAGTAATGGACGCGCTTACTCTGGTATTTGTGTCATCAGCACATTAAATGCAATAGCTGCAATGTGCAATCTTTTATTTGAAACTTACTATTTTACTGTCAATATTACTGTTCAACATTAGGTTACATGTCTCCTTGAAGTTTTTAAGATTTTGACAATGACACTTTAGTTCGCAAAGAAAAATTTCCCTGCCCCTGAAATGCCCAGTTTACTAGTTTGTTATACAGCCAAGGGCAATGCATGACCCATATGGGCAGTCTGTTTTATCAGCTGAACTTGTTCAGTCCTGCTTTCCAGGAAGTGACCTTCGCCTGAGCCAATTAGTATAAAATGTTGACAGTTGGTGCAGGTGTCATGCTGGCAGCCATATGGGCCTTATTGTGGTCAATGAGTTATTACGGTTATTACAGAAAAATTAGTTATTTTTAGTATCTTTGGTTTTAGCTAAACCGTTTGTAAAATAAGACTGATTAATATAGTTCTAGGAGTCTAACGTGGGCGTTAGTGTGTTTCACTAAGGTCACCTTGGCCTTATCTCCGGCTACACCTATTTATGACAGACATCTTTGGCAAAAAAACCTGACAAAACAAAAATTACACAGAATTACATGCTGTATCAAAATGATTAGTAGCCGTCAGTTTTTATGTTTATTTAAGCCTGCGTCTTATAGTATTAAGTATTGTAGCGTAAAGCGCTCCACAGACTCCGAGTATTGTACGTACAATATTGTATGTAACATATATACGTTATTTAATCTATTGCCATTCTATTTCCAGTAATGTTTAAGTTCTAACGAAATAATATGTTACATGTAATATCTAGCAGAAATATATTATCGATTTTTCGTCATCAAACATTCGTTAGAACTTAAACATTACTGGAAATAGAATGGCAATAGATTAAATAACGTATATATGTTACATACAATATTGTACGTACAATAAAAAGTCTGAATACTGCTTTAGTAAGTACGTCATGCATTTTAATTGATGCATCTAATCCAAGGTGACATCGAATCTTCTTGAATTGACTAGAATTTGTAGCTGTATGTTATTAATTTTAATCTACGAATGAGGTCGGTCTAATGATGCTTTTGGGTGTAGCAGGCTTGTCTATAACTGGAAACCGATGGGTATATTATTCAAATGGTTACAATAGTCATGATAGTCTTAGCCAAAAATGCGCAATAACAGTGAGCTATGTTGACTATTCATAGATACAGACATTTTGGGAAACTTCCCAACAATTAGATCATTCAATATTACATTCGACGCTTCAACTATATGAATTTTGAAGGACAAAATAGAGTCACTTTGACAACGTTGACGGGTCGACTTAGGGCAGCTACAAAACCCCTAATGCAGATTTATCTTCTGTCTCTGCACTTGAACGTATGACGACAGTGATTAAGATCAAGGAGATAGTCATACAGATTTTATGCGTTGCATCTCTGTCCTCACAAGTAAAAACATCAGTATCTGCGTTGTTTAGTTAACAGCGGATACTGTCTTCTACTTGGGGAGCAGACTGGTTCAAAGTATTTGCCCAAGGTAAAAATATTTTGACTTCATGAACAAAGTGACTCTAAAAATATCGCTCCTTAGCATAGTATGTTCGGTCGTATGCAATATTGCCGTTCTATTGGGAGAGTGAGCAGGTGTGATAGCTATCAACAGAGAATCCTTGCTGACCATATAAATCGGATGAATGTCTAATATTGACCATGAAGTAATGCTATCCTGTTTGCTTTCGTTTGGGAGATTCAAAACACACTAATTGCCATTGAACTGATCATGGCAATTTATACCATTGTATTTATATATTTAGAATCCATAAAATAAATAACTACTTTGGTGAAAAGTAAGTTTAATTTTGGTAACTAAGAGTAGGATTTAAGTAATGTATTTATTCAATGGGATTGTCAGTGTTAGGATTTTAATATTACGGAAAGAGATACGGTGTGATCCCGGAGGGTGTTATTCAGACTTGCGTATGATGTTAGATCTTCAAAGAGAGAATAATAGTTAATATGGAGCCTTCAAGTTCGAGACGATATTCGCGAATCATTTTAGCAGATGTCCAAATACCATACATTTATTATAATATTAATCCATGATGTTTGTTTCTAATGGGCGTGGCGTGTAGTGTTCAGGTTCGGGGGTACTCACCGTAAATGGGTATGCGGCCACATATTGACCCTTTTTTAAATTTCCACTCACTCAATCCAATGCCCATTCAGTTGTTGTTGTTGTTGTTGCTGCTGTTTTTGCTTTCATCAAACGATTCAAAACGTTTACTCAATATGGACTCTTAACATTTTCGTTTTAAAATGTGTCATATTTTCAGGGCTTCTCACTCAATTACCCAATTTTGTAGAGGTTTTCAACCAATAACGAACTTATTTTTGCGTCAAATCTGTCACCGAAAGACCACTAGTATTGAATCGATGTCCGCACATGTCACTTTGAAAGTCGAGTGCCTATGATTCAAGTTTGCCAGGGATTGTGGTATTGCACGGTCGGGAGGGAGGGTATAACATGACCTTATGACGTTTGACCTCGGTTGACCTTTGACTTCCGTTGACCTTTTGACCTCGTAACCTTTGAGCTCGGTTGTCCTTTGAAATCGTGACGCATGACCCGGATGTGAACGTCCCTAAATGCGATATTACTACTTAAACGCACATATTTCAGGCCTAACATTATGAGCTTTCTTCTGATGCCAAAATTTTCATTTTGATATGGAAAAATGTAGGGGTATGAGGCTGTTGATCACACATATTTAAACCAAAGCGCGCCCGAGCAACTCAACAAAAGGTTAATAATTAAAGTAAATTAGGAAAACGCTTATTTTACCTTTTGAGTAATGAAGTAAGCAAAACGAGGTCGCTGGTCATGGCTATACAGATAGTTTAATGTAACTGATTCAAAAAGGCCATTAAAAGCAAAAAGGTATATGATGCAAAAATGTTAACCTTGAAAATGGTTATATCGACCATTTCTCGCTTTTTATACAGGCTGTATCAAAATGATCAAAAGATCACTTTTTGATGTTTATTGAACAGCCTGATAAATGCAAGATCGGATATTCTCGAAATGTCCAGAGTGTATATTAGTTTATGACTTGTTACACAATTAATCAACAAATTATTTGGATTCTATATTGAATTTTGACGTGCCAGACTCATCTATTATCAATGACCACTGCTTAGCTGGGTACCAATCATTTTGATATATCTTGTACCACAAAGTCACGACACAACTGTTATTAAATTAACAATCAGAAAAAGTGTGCTTTTACTGTTTCTGTCGTTGCAAAACACACAGAAGTGTGACTGCATTGAGTTATTTCAGGTAATCGTGGTAATGGTTCACAGTGAATAACCCTTCTCTCCCAATTCCATCGTGCACGTTTGATATTGTTGACGTCCATCTCCTTTTTACTTTTGCAGTTACCATGATTACGCATTAAAAACACTAAAATGCATCTTTCATTTGTTTCACTATCGCATTCTACATAATTGGTGGGTATTTGCACAAATCACTGGACCATTATTACTATTATTAATACTTAACAGGTTGCAAATGTGATGGCAAGAGTTGTTTTTGAATCTTGTTGTTGCCACTTTGCATACGGAAGAGTATAACGAAATATGTTTCAATCTAAATTGATTCTTGAATCAACCAATACCGTATAATTTGCATAAATTTGTACCAAAATGGACTTATGATATTTACGTAAAATTTCAAACGAACAGATGTAATGAATATAATGCTCTACAATTAATAAAGTAAAATATAGAATTGATATACAATTTAACAGAGAAGTAATTTAATTGTATCGTAAGATTATAAGTAGCAAACACCGAATTGTGTGTTCGTTGTTTGCATACTTTATAATGCTGCATTGTACAAATCTTATTGTACAAATATCACATGAGATTACGGAATAATGAAAGAAGACACGACCGCAATTCTGAGTTTAAACGCATTAAATTAGAATTATTTATTGGCCTTATAAAACAATACTAGTATGTCCAGGAAAGCTGAGAACACTGGTTTGTCTAATCACATTTGTCTAAGCAATAGATGAATACGATTTTTGAATAGATCCCCCTGCACTACAAGCAGGTTGCGCTCATCACCTGTGTATGTCTGCAAGCATAGATTGAATACAATACCGTTTTTTTTTCAATACTAATCTTACAGGTGAGAGTGATCAACATTTCTTTGACATCTATGGTTCAATGGAACAAAAGGCGCTGGTTCCCGTAGTGTTCCTCATTCAAACCAGAGAAGATGTAAAAGAAGGAGATAGATCCAGCTATCCTCAAACAAAATATGTGTGTTGCCGCTCATTCAAAAGCAATCACGCTATTTAGGTTTAACAATAAAATACAACAAAAGGGTTCGAACCCATGACGGGTGTGATACACAAGTTGCTGCTTACTGGTTTTAGGGAAAGGTCAGTGTCTGTATACCATCAATACCATGCATACCATGCATGCAGATCCTAACATCCAGTTTATTTCAAATAAAATATGACCGAAGTTCCATGGCAAATAATAATTTTGCACGCTTGGTTACGCTTTCAACCTCTACGATTTATGATACAGACTATTTTCAATTATCAAAATATCTTAATTAGGTTTACAGGAAATGACAGGAAAATACATTAAAACAATAAAATATAGATGATCAAAAATCATCCTGTTTCTAACAAAATCCTAAAACACTCTCCTAAATAATTAATATATATTCCAAAATGGGCGGATTTTTTTGGAATCTTTACAAAACTACATTTCTTTCTTATAGTATCCACGTGCGGTATCCCTGCAGAGCAACATCAGGTTCTTAACACACACGTGTCATACTTTCAAGGAATTATCTATAGAAACATTGGATATGGTTTCAATTCTGGAGTGAAAATTAATCAACCGTAGTCGGCAAGGCACATCACATCAAAGGCTACTTTCAAGTAGATGTGTAACTACTTGAGAATAAAGGACTATGAATAGGTGCGACAGGATAACCTACGGGATTATCTCAAGGATATAGTTCCGTTCTTCCTCCTTCTTTTTCAACTTTCCTGTTCAAACCAAATCAATGCACGACCTCGGAGTTACCTGCATGACTTTGGCGAGTTTGGCGGGTTATTTTGAAACAGTCATGGATGCACATGCAGGTACTTCTTTTGAAAGTCCTAAACAAGGTATAGCAGTCATTGATAGGATATGCAGCTTATAGAACACGGATAACCTTTATTGCTGTGGTAGTTAATCCGATTATTGCGTCACTTCGACAGGGAATAGGGCACCCTGGTCGAGGAAAATAGCGCTAATCTGATTTGCATGTTGGCCATTAAAGTATAGTTCACCCAGGTGTAAGAAAAGCAACACTAATCTGTGATGCTCACCTTAAGGGGTCGAGCTGTATTGTCTCAAATATCTCCGAAATGGGAGAAAACTGCAATGTTTGCTGTGAAATTTTGCCTAGCAATATCTATCTCAGGTGCAAAATTTATGGTGCACATGAAAGATTGAAGTCTTTAGATTAATATTTTAGCAATCTTAATATTATTAGTTGATAGGAAATTCTTCAAATATGCCTGTACATATAACGACGCATAACAGCCCACGCAGTTTTTTATAGGTGAACTCTTTTCGAGCAGTCCGTGTTGGACGATGACCCTATCTTTTGCTGAGGTATTTACAGGACCTTGAAATAAGAATTATGATAGATATTTGTGACTTCGGAATGCGACGAAGGCATGTTCGAAGCTCGTCAACATACAAACTTCTACCTGATTTTACAGTCTCGTCGACCACTGTCTGGCGCATGTTATTTTGTTACTCTAAATTCAACAAAATTCCATTTTTTAGGCAAAAGACTTCTGGAGATACCATCCTGCATGTCCGTGTTCGATTTATGGTAATACAATTAACCAATTTTGAAATATCAATATTTTCAGATTCACGGAAGCCATATTTTGTACATTTTCGACAGTAACGAGTTAACGCCAATTTTGGTAGGGGGCCTACAAGTTTGTCAGTTTTGCCGAAGTTATTTATCCGGTTAACTAACGAATATCAAGGTTCATAGGCGAGCTAATAGCGCTATGTTATTATATTACTTTTACTTACGATCTTCATAATGATTCCATTTGAGAACGAATATAACTCCTTATAGGTCTTCAACTTTGTCTTCACACGACTAGCCATATTTTATGGAGTGTTGCCAGGCAAGTCAAAAGCAAATTGGGACAAATCGGCACTAAATATGGCCCGTAACTACATCAACATATCACCCAAATGTCCATGTTATTTAGGGTACAATGTTAATGTAAATACATTGTAATATACAATTTTAAAACATTGTTGAAAATGTTCTAACATGCGTATGCGCGATTCTTTCTCCCGTTTGAGTTTTAATGTATACCTAGTATAAGATATTGACAGTCAATTCATAAGAAGCCCAAAGTTAATACTAACACTGCAGCGCTGGCAATACGACCAATTCTGTAAAACGATATGACAAGAATCGTTCCGCTTGATTTATCAGGTCTATAAAGGTGACAAAGGAACAGGTCTCTAGTTTGATTCCACAACCATTCAAACCGATCTCATGTTTTATTGTATTATCATGTATTAAAATGAGGATGGCTATGTCATAAATGGACCGGAACAATATAACCGTATACTACCACCTGTGTTGAAGGACAGTTCTGAGATACAGGGTGTTCCAGAATGATCTATACCGTGTTTGAAAAATTAATCAACAGTGTATTTAATTTTAGGACCGGTACATGGAATACAATAGAGAGCTTGCGAAATGACGTTACTTTAACTTTAACTTTAACGTCTAGAGGATTACAGAGGATTATGTATTCAAAACCACCTTGGTTTTGAATACATAATCCTCTATAATCCTCTAGACGTTAAAGTTAAAGTTAAAGTAACGTCATTTCGCAAGCTTCTAATGACATAAATGTCACCTACTTATTGTGTTACTTTCATTTCAAAAACTTGATTCGTTTTGGCGTGATATTGATATTCTTAAAACTGGACAAAAATTGCACGTGTGTAACTTACAGCACAGGCTTCATAAGCACAAGACATTGACCTGCTTTATCACTATCGCCCAGACGTAGACCTACTTTGCAATATAGTGTAGAAATCATTCAGTTGTCAAAGGAGATACACCAAATTTGGCACAAATGTAGAGCTTGAAACACTGAATAATTCTTAATATTGATTTAAGTGACCTTTTTCATGTGTTTTCAATATTAGTCCCGATATTTGTGCTGAATTAAAAAAAAAATTTACGATCAATTTTACGCCAAAAATGTAATTCTTATAGAGGGTATAACTTGTTTAAGAAAAACTTGCTGCAAATGTAATCTTCACCTTTTCCTAGTTGTGTGTTTGCCAATAGGGACATAAATACATGCTGTGGCACAAGGACGAATCTTCTCTATAATATTTTTATAATAGGCCCTAAATCAATCTCTGCCGGCATTTCAAATGATGAAACTCATACACCGCAATCATTATTTTCGAAACTGCCGCCAAAGACGACACATGCAGTATTAGGTCAATCAAGCTTAACAAATCCTTTATACCATGCATGCTAGTAATCGATAGATCATAACAAAATTAGCTGCAAAACTTTTTCCAAATAACTTTGTGCTGAACGGTTACTTCATTATTTTCATAATAGATTGTATTGTCAAAACTTAAACTTCACCATTGTACGCAATATTCGGTAATTTATTTTAGAAACATTCGATCTTTAAAATCTTAAATTACCAAGAAAGCTAAATATATGTAATATTTAGAACTCAAAACAATACGACTGATAACAATGCTACCTACAAAATTCAACTTTCCCGGTATGGATCTTTCTGGGACACCCATGCAGCTTAAGATGACAGCGAGACAGGTTTCTCTAGATCGATTACACGGCCATTCATACCTATTACCTGTTTTAGGGAACAAAACAAAAAATCGATAACGTCTTATAAACGAAACCAGTTTCGTTTAAGGGGTAGGGGTAAAAATACTCGATTACGTTTGTACAAAAACATCGGTCTGAAGAATGTGTCATTATTATTATTATGTCAAAATTTCCAACATTTCATTATTACGTTTCTGGCATGGAGGAGGGGTCGGCTGAGAAACGAAACTAGTTACGTTTATTGGACGGCATCGATCTTTTGGTTTGTTCCTTATTGTAACCTTATAGAAGCCATACTTTTCACGCCGTACTGATTACCCTCTGTACGGAATGTTACATCACAATCTTGATCGACTTGACAACAGGCACACCCCGGTACAAATAATTGTAAATGGTGGAAAGTCGTATTTATGACAAAATGATTAAAAAGTGATACTTTTAGGTATTATTCTGTTAGTTTCTGTTTGGCAAATCATAAATACTCACGTGTTTTGGTCAAAATGGCAATAATCTTTTTTCTACCCCTACCCACCTGAAATAGCTAAACACAACCCTTAAACTGATTCTTATTATACATGTACGTGTTGTTACAAAGGAAAAAGAATATACGTGTGTGATGTGCCCTGAGTAATTTGATTTAATTTAATTATTTAACTTTGTTTACAAGCTGAAAGTATTTCATGAGATGGGAAACCCCTTGTATTTTGGAATTCCCCAAATTATTGTAAACAAAGTCAGAGCTATGTTTGGAACTTGGAAAGCCCTAGTTCATTATTGCACCATCAGGAAAACCCCCCAGGAAGTGATGTAATGTGAATGTGTATAATAAATCTTGGGAAATCCCAAGATTGCAGCAATGTTGTGAAAATGTGATTGAAGTAATGGTTTATTAATAGATGATGGGTATTTTGCATGAGTACTGATATAAAAAGCTGAAGGCTTTTGTTGGGACTTTACAGAATGCCGTGGGAGATTGAGAAACTCCACATGTGTGTGATGGTCTTCGTGCTTCATAAAAGAAGTGCATTTTAACCAGTTTATATAGCCAATAATTGAGCTAATTTTAATACAGCAACGAAGAAGACAGCGAGCACACAAAAGTGATCTTCCTCATCAAAGGATTAAAAGTTCTTCTGTCAAATTGCTGGAGTTTGCTGGGTTTGTGAAGGCCACGCAACTGACAAAAAACAGCGGAGCTGTGTTAAAGAAACCTGTTCCCTGGAGAAAGAGAGAATGGTGAAAGAAACACCATTTTTGGAGAAAGCAGCGCAAGGAGATATATTTGTGGAGAATGCAGCGCAAGGAGATATATTTGTGGAGATAGCAGCGCAAAGGAGATTGGAGGAAGCATCATCATTTTCGTATGAGGATTTTATACGCAAGGATTTATAAATGCAAGTGTACTATGGACTTCGCTGATTTTCGCAGGACAAGTGAATAAGGATATATTACATCAGTCGTCCAGAACATTGCAAGAACTCTAGGATCACCAACAAGAAGACAGCTGGTTAAGTACTGATATAGTAAAACTGTCATTGTGTGATTTTATTGTATATGCGATATTGTTATTATATGTACCAATCATACTCTGTTTTCAATTAAAGACTTAGATTTTGTTAGCTTAAACAAACAGTGTATTTGTGTTGTGCATTCGTGTGAGTTCGGGAAAAAGGTGATTTTGGCCTTGAGTCAAGTACGACTCGTAACAAAAATTGGGGGCTCGTCGTCCGGGAAATACACTGTAAATAAGTTGACATTATTATACTGAGTCTTAAAAGTGAAAGTACAGTATGGCAGAGTTTAAAGCAGACGAGTTTCTTGAAACTATAAATTGGGAGAAGTTTGATGAGTTGAAGAAGCCTGATTTATTAGCATTTGCCAAACATTATAACTTGAAAGTAAAGCAAGCTACAAGAAAGCAAATAATCAAAAATGCATTGATTGATGTTTTGGTCGGGGAGGACATTTTGATGAATCCTTTTGGCAGAGAAACTTGACGTAGAAACTGAAATTGGTGGGGACTCAGCATTTAAATTGAAAGAGTTGGAAATTCAATTAGAACTGAGGAAAATAGAAATGGACCAAAAAGAAAAACTGGAAATGATCAAGTTAGAGAATGAAAATAAAGAAAAACAAGAACGGCTAGACATTGAAAAACAAAAACTAGCAATGGAAGAAAAAGCACGCCAAGAAAAGATGGCGCTTGAGCACCACAAATTAGAAATGGAAGAAAAGGAAAAACTAGCAAAATTCAAATGGAAGCACATTTGAAAGAAAAAAGAAATTGAGTTTGAACAAGAGAAGTTGGCTAAGCTAGGTGACAAATACTGATCAAGTTTCTCCTCAAAGTCAAAGTCAGGCTTTGATGTTACAAAGTATGTAAAGCTTGTGCCTAAATTCAAAGAGAAAGAAGTTGACGAGTACTTTCAACATTTTGAAAAGGTAGCTAAGGCAATTTGAAATGGCCTCCAGAGCATTGGACCCTACTGTTACAAAGTAGTTTTGTGGGGAAGGCCAGGAGACTTACTCAGCTCTACCAATAGAGAAGTGTAATGATTATGAAGAAGTCAAACAAGCAGTCCTTAAGGCCTATGAACTGGTGCCTGAAGCATACAGACAAAAGTTCAGAGATTCAAGAAAGCAAGCAGATCAAACCCATGTAGAATTTGCTAGAGTAAAAGAACAAATGTTTGACAGGTGGCTTGGGTCAAAAGAAGTCAAAGATGATTTCGGCCAACTTAAGCAATTAGTTCTTATAGAAGAGTTCAAGAAATGTGTCCACGTTGACATAAAAACTCATTTGGATGAAAGCGCTAGCAAAATTAAGACGCTAAATGAGGCGGCGACAATGGCGGACGACTATGGCTTAACTCACAAATTGAATGGGAGTAGATTTGGTCATAACAGAAGTTATTCAAACAGGTTCAGCCATAACCAACCTAGAATAAATCAGGGTGGTACACAAGAAGGGAGAACTCAGTCTAATTCACAGCATAGTGCTGGTGGTAGAGGGACCCCAGGGAGTTCAGGTAACAGAGCAAAATTTGGGACTGAATTTAAAGCCAAAGTAACTTGTACTCATTGTAAGAGACCAGGGCATACGATGACCCAGTGTTATTTCTTAAAAGGCAGACAAGACGCACAAAAACAGCAGCAAACTGCTAGTAATACTGTGGGATGTGCAGTGTCACTTGAGTCAAAGAAAAAGTCAGTCAAATCAAGAAACAAGAATTCCCACAAAAGGGAGGTGAGACAGACAAGGTGTGTGAAGAATTTGAACCATTTGTGTTAGAGGGAGTAGTATCACTTGGTGAGAATGGTAGTCCAAAGCCCATTAAGATTGTGCGAGATACGTGTTGTGCACGGTCTATGATTCTGGAAGGAACTTTGCCCTTTAATGAGGATAGTTCAGCAGGTAATGCTTTGATCCAGGGTATTGGGATGGAAATAATTAGTGTACCTCTCCACAAAGTTAACTTGACATCTGACTTGGTTTCTGGTCCGGTAACCATAGGAGTTAGACATGAATTGCCAGTCAAAGGAGTGTCCATGTTGCTAGGAAATGATTTGGCAGGGGGGAAGGTGTTTCCTGACCCAATAGTTACAGATAAGCCCTGTTTACAGGATGATAATAGTGAGGAAAAGGAGATATTTCCTGCATGTGCAGTGACACGGGCAATGAGTAAGAAAGCCTCATTAGAAACAATTGAGGACAACCAAATTGATGACTTAGGCTACAATTTGGAAGACACATTTGTGTCAAAGTTGAATGAGAAAGAAGATAAACTTCCTTCTCCTGGGGATAAAAATACCCCCAAAAGTGACACAGCCTCTGAGCATGAACAAATTGGGGAAACCATGAAAGACCCATTAAGTCATGACAAGCTGATTCTGGAGCAACAAAATGACCCAGAACTCAAAGAGATCAATCAAAGGGCATTGACCCTAGAAGAAGCAGAACAAAATTCTGTCTGTTTTTACAAACAAGATGGTGTGCTAATGAGAAAATGGCGCCCCCTTGATGCACCTGCCGATGAAGAGTGGAAGGTAGTGCACCAAATTGTGGTACCAAAAGTCTACCACACTGAAGTTATTAACATAGCACATGATAGTCCCATGGCAGGGCATTTGGGTGTTAAGAAAACTCATGAAAGAATTCTGAGACATTTCTGGTGGCCCACTCTCAGAAAAGATGTTTCTGAATATTGCAAAACATGTCACATATGCCAAGTAGTAGGGAAGCCAAATCAGAAAATACCTCCTGCTCCATTAAAGCCAATTCCAGCCTTTGATGAACCATTTAGTAGGGTTATTATTGATTGTGTAGGCCCCTACCAAAGACTAAGTCAGGTAATCAATACCTTCTGACAATTATGTGCGCGTCAACACGCTTTCCTGAAGCCATACCATTGAGAAATATTAAAGCAGTGACCATAGTGAAAGCTTTAACCAAGTTCTTCACATTTGTGGGGCTCCCCAAGTCCATACAGTCAGACCAAGGATCAAACTTTACTTCTGGAGTATTTCAGCAGGTCATGTATCAATTAGGTATAGAACAGTATACCTCAAGTGCTTACCATCCAGAATCACAAGGTGCACTAGAAAGGTTCCACCAAACTTTGAAAAACATGATCAGAACATACTGTTTGGAATTTCAGAGGGACTGGGATGAGGGAGTACACTTGTTGTTGTTTGCTGCTAGGGAAGCTGTTCAGGAAACCTTAGGATTTAGTCCTTTTGAGTTAGTGTTTGGACACACAGTACGCGGACCCTTAAAGTTGTTGAAAGAAAAGTGCCTCAATGAGAAATCAGATATCAATTTGTTGGATTATGTCTCCAATTTTAAGCATAGGCTTAACAGAGTAACTGATATTGCCAAAGAAAACTTGAAACAGGGTCAGGCCAAAATGAAGCAATGGTATGATAAACATGCCAAAGAGAGAGTGTTCAAACCAGGTGACAAAGTTCTAGTACTGTTTCCAATTCCAGGACACCCATTACAAGCCAGATATCATGGCCCATGTGAGGTAGAGTCAAAAGTGGGTGAAGTAGATTATATTATCAAGACTCCTGGTAGACGCAAGAGCAGGCAGTTATGCCACATAAATATGCTCAAAGAGTATGTTGAAAGAAGTGACAGTGGCATTCCAAAACCTGTGTGTACAGTAAAACATGCTGATAATGTAGACCAACATGCCGATGTAGACAAAATCGCCAATGTAGACAAGAGTAAAGATGACAATTCTGATGTCACATATGACCAGGATAAAGAGCTAGAGCACAAAGAGTATAATGTAAAATTGAACAATTCTGATGTGCTCACTAATTTGGACTCAAAGTTAGGTCATCTTTCTCAAGATCAACAAAGTCAAATTGCAAATTTGATTCACAAATTTGACAATATATTTCCTGATACGCCAAGTAGAACAAATGCTGCATTTCATGATGTAGATGTTGGTGATACAAAACCAATCAAGCAGCATCCTTACAGAGTCAATCCATTGAAAATGGAACATCTCAAAAATGAGATTAATTATATGCTAGACAATGATATCATAGAATCAAGTAGTAGTGAGTGGAGTTCACCATGTATTCTTGTTCCCAAGCCTGATGGTTCATACCGATTGGTCGCAGACATGAGAGCTGCAAATGTTCATTCAAAGACAGACTCGTACCCAATTCCAAGAATTGATGATTGCATAGACAAAATTGGGAATGCAAAATTTGTTAGCAAATTTGATCTTTTGAAAGGGTACTGGCAGGTTCCACTCACAGACCGTGCCAAAGAGATTTCTGCTTTTTGTACACCATTTGGTCTTTACCAATACAAAGTTATGCCATTTGGGTTGAAAAACGCACCCGCAACATTTCAGAGAATGGTAAATCAAATTGTGGCAGACATAGAGGGATGTGAAGCGTATGTAGATGATTTGATTGTTTACAGTCAAACTTGGGAACAACACATGGAACAACTCCATCAATTGTTTGAGAAGCTGTCTGAAGTACAGTTGACAGTCAATCTGGTAAAAAGTGAGTTTTGCCATGCCACAGTCACATACTTAGGATATGTTGTAGGTCAAGGTCAGGTGAAACCTATCAAAGCCAAAGTTGAAGCAATTGAGCAATACCCCACACCTGTAAACAAGAAGGCACTCATGAGATTTCTAGGAATGGTTGGCTATTATAGAAAGTTCTGTCCAAACTTTTCAGAGATAGCAAGTCCTTTGACTGATTTGTTGAAGAAAGATGCAAAATTCATTTGGTCAGAACAGTGTGAAAATGCTTTTCACAAAGTCAAGTCAATACTCATGAGTTCACCAGTGCTAACTGCACCTGATTTTCAGAAGCAGTTCAAGTTGACTGTTGATGCCAGTGACATAAGCTGTGGAGGTGTTGTGATGCAAGAGGGTGAAGATCAAATTGACCACCCCATATGTTACTTTTCAAGGAAGTTCAACAAGCACCAGAGAAATTACTCCACAATTGAGAAGGAGTGTCTAGCAATGCTATTAGCATTGCTACATTTTGATGTGTATTTGGGTACCACAGTATACCCTGTGCTTGTTTTCACAGATCTCGGTGGTCGCCGTATCCTTAAAAAAAACAACAGGATGAAGAACAAAAACCAAAGACTGGTGAGGTGTAGTTTGACCTAGCAAGAGTACAATCTGGACATCAAACATATTAAGGAAAAAGACAATGTAATGGCTGATGCCCTGTCCAGAATTGCATAGAAAAACCTGAAAAACAAAAATTCCTTTTAAAAGGGAACATGTGTGACAAGTAGTCACTGTGTATGATGAGTTAAATACTCAAAGTTAATAATATGTTGAAGTTGATGTAAAAGAAAAAAAACTTAAGAAAGTTTTCATTACATTCGAACTTTCTTCTTTTAAGGGGAGGTGTGATGTGCCCTGAGTAATTTGATTTAATTTAATTATTTAACTTTGTTTACAAGCTGAAAGTATTTCATGAGATGGGAAACCCCTTGTATTTTGGAATTCCCCAAATTATTGTAAACAAAGTCAGAGCTATGTTTGGAACTTGGAAAGCCCTAGTTCATTATTGCACCATCAGGAAAAACCCCAGGAAGTGATGTAATGTGAATGTGTATAATTAATCTTGGGAAATCCCAAGATTGCAGCAATGTTGTGAAAATGTGATTGAAGTAATGGTTTATTAATAGATGATGGGTTTTTGCATGAGTACTGATATAAAAAGCTGAAGGCTTTTGTTGGGACTTTACAGAATGCCGTGGGAGATTGAGAAACTCCACATGTGTGTGATGGTCTTCGTGCTTCATAAAAGAAGTGCATTTTAACCAGTTTATATAGCCAATAATTGAGCTAATTTTAATACAGCAACGAAGAAGACAGCGAGCACACAAAAGTGCTCTTCCTCATCAAAGGATTAAAAGTTCTTCTGTCAAATTGCTGGAGTTTGCTGGGTTTGTGAAGGCCACGCATCTGTCAAAAAAACAGCGGAGCTGTGTTAAAGAAACCTGTTCCCTGGAGAAAGAGAGAATGGTGAAAGAAACACCATTTTTGGAGAAAGCAGCGCAAGGAGATATATTTGTGGAGAATGCAGCGCAAGGAGATATATTTGTGGAGATAGCAGCGCAAAGGAGATTGGAGGAAGCATCATCATTTTCGTATGAGGATTTTATACGCAAGGATTTATAAATGCAAGTGTACTATGGACTTCGCTGATTTTCGCAGGACAAGTGAATAAGGATATATTACATCAGTCGTCCAGAACATTGCAAGAACTCTAGGATCACCAACAAGAAGACAGCTGGTTAAGTACTGATATAGTAAAACTGTCATCGTGTGATTTTATTGTATATGCGATATTGTTATTATATGTACCAATCATACTCTGTTTTCAATTAAAGACTTAGATTTTGTTAGCTTAAACAAACAGTGTATTTGTGTTGTGCATTCGTGTGAGTTCGGGAAAAAGGTGATTTTGGCCTTGAGTCAAGTACGACTCGTAACACGTGCCAAACGTCAGCAACTAGGAATACTCCGCAAATTATTGTTGTTCACATTTCACCGTTTTACACAAACTGAGGCGTGAGTTTACAATCAAAATCGGTAATTTTGCGGCGTTAAAAAAATGGAAATGTATAGAAAGACAAAATCCTCAGCTTGTATGCTTTCTGCTAACCCATCTCAGCCTCGTGTTGGCAAACGTGATTTGAAACTTCTTTAAGCGGCAGATCTTCAGATTTGGCAGTTTGATGGAAAGTTTTTTAAAGACCGGTAGACTGCCTGTCTAAATCATCTGATCAATGTACACAGATCATCAACTTGAATATTTTATAAAAGCAGTACTAGATGTGTTTATGCTAATTTGAATGGATTTTCAAGAATAAATAAAAACAGAAAGTCACTATTCCCCGGCACTATTCTCAGCAACCGTACTGGGAGATTAAGAATTGGAGAGCGAGAAAATAAGAGGCGAACAGTTATAGTTTTATCTGCTGATTATTTTAGTAATACGACCACAAGCGTACCTGTAACCTATACGCTGTCCTTTCCTCTGAGGCAAAAACTGGATTCTAACGGAAAAATGCAAATCCATCAAAAAGATAAGATCGCTATTCTATAGTCTCACAAAATGCTTTAGAGTGGATGGAATAGAGTTACGGTTCTTAAAGAAACAGATCAAAGTGATACCCAAAGTGTTTGCTATAGATTTATTGGATTAGCCGTAGATGCTATAAGAGACGAGTTTAATGCAAAAGCGGTCAAAGTCGCTTCATTACGTTAAAATTCAAAAACCTCTTATGCATTTGACCTGATGCAAATGCTTAAGTTATCATGATAAGAAGGGCTCAAGTGATTGATGTTGAGAGTATTCAGGGGAATATGAATATTACCTTTGTTTTCTTGTGTGATATTATTCGTTGAAAGGCCGCTATTAAATTAACTCAAATTCCTACATTTGGAAAAGCCATGAGCCGATATATTGACAGTAAGAGACCAATGCTATCGCGACTAAGATTTGTGATCGTTCCAACATTATTATTATCATAATCTGAAAATTATGATAATATGTCGAACCAACAGAAAATCATCCCGTTTTACTACAAATAGGGCGAATTTGACAGTTTGCTCATAGATGTAAGTTGAAACATGTGTAAGTATTACATATATGCCAAAAAATCAGTTTTGAAAAGCTTATTACTGTAATCTATGAAGTACATGGAAAGAGGAAGCCTATGCTCTCTGCATTTCTCAATCAGATTCCTGATATTGACAATTTGGTCCCCAGTCCCCCTTCCTTCACAAAATCCTGCCTGCTCATCAGATATTTCTTGCTCCATTTTGTTCTTCATTCTCTTGATGATGACCTTCGGAAGTACTTTACTTGCATGACAAATCAGGCTGATGGTCCGGTGATTGGCGCACTCTTTCAAATTTCCCTTCTTCGATAGTAGAATAAATACTGCCCTGCACCAGTCTCTCGGCCATTTCTTCTTTTTCCAGATGATACAACATCGACGCCACATTAAGTCTATCTCTTTTTTCCCAGTTGCCTTCCACAACTCAGAAGCTACATTTGCCTTTTATTGGATACATGTATAATTCAAATGGCATGAAAAATGTCATACTTTGGGTTGTAAATGATGAGTACATGCTTAGTTGAAATGAAATGGATTGGACAAACAAAGGTAAAATAGTAAAATCGCTATCTAGTTAAAAATGCAAAATATAGCTTAACAAATGAAAATAGAACCAATTAGTTTTTTGATAGGTGTGGAGTCCGAAAATCGCCAAGTTCATCAAGTCATAAAAGAAATCAGGAACCACTTATTCCCATTTTACATGTCAACATTATTTCTCCAATGGGTTAGAAATGTGTATCCAAAATTTTAAAGAATCCGTTGATAGCAAGCTGTCCAAAATGAAGTGAATTAAAAAAAAGACATGGTGCTTGAAAATAATAAAAACTTCAAAATAATATGATCACTAAAATAAGAATCTTTAGACCTTTACCTTTAAGATTCTTCCTCCTAGGATATTTATTTTCAGAAAAAAAGTAATTTTGAATGAAGCTATTATTATGTGGGTTATTAGTATTTCGCAAGATCTTAAAACTTACAACAATAATATTAAATTTGAAGAGCTGTGCACTCCTCTTCGGATATGTTCGATTTGCGGTGGTTATATGCTGTGATTTACAGATGTTAACGATTTAATTTTTTTCTTTCGTAATCAAAAGCCAATAAAAAACGACAGGTGATATACTGATAAATCGACCTATCATTATATCACCTGTCGGTTTTTATTGGTTTTTGATTACGAAAGAAAAAATTGTTTGATTTAATTCTATAATGAGTGGAATAAGTATATCAGATATAGTAGCGTAGCTATTGTACTCACTAGCTTGACAGTCATTTGAAGGTCATGATTAATTGGTAATTGACTGATTTAGGGCGCATATTTTCTAAGCAGTGTAATTCAATTATTTTCCACCTCTTTCCAGGTATAGTACGGAGATTCTTATTTGATATCTTATTTTCCTAATTAATGTAAGTGAATGATATTCACCGGATTCGATTTGATATTCGCACCAATTAACAGTTTTAAAGAGAGCCAAATAATTACATTTCTTTCATGAGACGAAATAATGAACTTGAGAAATGAATGAATGGAATGGAATTATTTTGACCGTGCGTTTTCAGAATGTAACATTCAAAATCACACAAGTTTGCTCTAATTGGTCGCTTTTATGGGCATTTTTTGCCAAAATGCGTACTGGTCTTCCCTGAAAACCCACCCATCGATATACCCAAATCGCTGCAAATGTAACACAAAACCGTGGCACATCCCCATATACCTTCAACCAGGGAGAGACCCCCGGGAAAAGACTGTACTATGACGTATGGCATGTGACATGCTCTGACGTAGTAAGGAGTTGTAAGCTCTGGAAAGTTTATGGTGGCCCTGGTCCCTATATTCTAATCACTTGCCCTGATGTTGATGTGAATGGATTCCTCAAAGTCTTTTTTTTTTTTTCCGTTTCTCTTTATCGATGTCATCCCAATCAATATTGTGTCAAACTTTCTGATGGTCTCCAAAAGGAGAGGTGGTGATGTACAGTGATCCTGGTGTTATGTAGTCTAGCACATTGTTTAATGCCAGCTGATTACTAGTAGCTGCAGCCACCAATGCTAAGCGTAGCACATTGGATGGTGTAAAGTAGACCGACCCTGCATGTAATGTAATCATCGACAAGGAGGGCTTGAGGAACAATGGTCCAGATTAGTTCTTTCATACTAGGGTATGTCGTTCTCTCTCAAGTCTAATTTGGTTTTAAAGTTCAAAGCCACCTCTTTTGACACACCGGTGATCATATTCTCTCTCATAAATAAATTTGATGCCACCAATTTTGTTTCCAAAGTATTCTTTATGTAGAATGGAGTATTCCTTCCCAACCGGAGGTGAAACGATCTTGGCATAAAAATTGGCAGTATCGTAATAGAGCCAATGTTGGAGATGATAGTTACATGGAATTAGCGGCCTTGTGGATTTATGGAAGCCCATAATACTGGCGGTGGTTTCCAAGGTAGCATACATTTTCCAAACTACTCGAAATAGCCACTGCTATTCCATTTTCATCTTCAGAGATTACATTATTTCTCAATTTGGTGGGAATAGAGACAAGTTTCTTCTGGTGGGATCACGTTTCAATTTCTTGGGATTTCTTGGTGGTATGATTTAAACATTTTTCATTTCACTTTGAGCTGAGCTGTTACAGATCAAATTCACCTCACCATAATGAATTCTAAACGGTTGTTTTATTATCTGTCTACTTATCTACGTAGCTAGCCTAGTGTGCTACATTGTAGAAGGAATGTCTCTTCCCCGGGGTCTCTTCATCAATTATACTCTATGATGTCCTGTTCTCTTCCATCCATCCATCGTATTCATTGCATGTCTCTCCTTCTGAGTGCTCTATAGAAGTCTAACTTGTTTATGTGTCCATCTATCATCTTGTCGTCTAGCTAGGTGACTAGACCACTATACATGTACAACATTGTGCACTTCTGTTTATTCCTCAAATCTGCAATTCCATAAGCATGATGTCATCTGCAAACCTGAGATAAGTGAGATGTCAGCTATTATACTGCAGTTCACATTGATTTCTAAGACATCCTCCATTCCTCCAAGGTTACAGTGAAATTGTCTCAAACTATTTGATTCCATTCAGGATTTAACAGGCACGAGTTGTAGTGCTTTCTGTACTGTATGTGTCTTCTCTTGCCAACGTTAATATATCCATAATATCATTAGTTAGCTAATCTTCCGTTGGAGCCATTCCTTTTTTCATTTGATGTAAAGAACTCTATACTTCTTCGTTTTAATCGTTTAAAATAGGTGTTACAGCCCTTCTACTCTAATCTTCAATGTCGCAGAGTTATATTATGCTTCTCTATGGTATCCGTGATTTTTTATCTTGTCTCTTTCTTTCTTCCGAAATCTATAGCAATTGCAAAGTGTTTCAATAAAAACAGGCCCTATAGATTGATCGACTAAACTTAAAATATATCGGCAGTTCAACTTTCTTAAATATTAAAAAACCATGAAGTGTCTTCTTTACAATGGTGCACAAATCTTCAAAATCCGTTCACGCGTAACTGAGATAATTGGGATTGTACCTTTCTCTGTGAATGTATCTTCTAAAAAGTATTGTTTATACATTTCTCATGCAACAGCAGAGCTGGGTTTTAATTGAAGTGCTTATAGTAATTTATTGAGATATCCTGTATATACGCTCGTATGTTTTATTTGTGTCTCTACGTCATTTCTTGTCTCTTTTCTGCCTCTCTGGATTTGCCTCTCTCACCCACCTCTTTATTTCTGCGGCATTGAACCATGAAATATTATGGTTATTGTGATTGAAAATATATATATTATGCAATCGCTAAAAATACACCTTTTGGTACATTTCTCTTCTTCCTGTGAAATAGAAATAATCACATACAATGAGCCATTGAATTTTTTTCTGAAAATAAACCCAAAGAAGGTAAAATAACTGGCATCAAATTCAGGCTAATAATTAACGGTAGCTTTAATGAAAAGGCTGACTTGCTTGGCAATATTCGCACTTCAACTAACAAAACAACAATGAACAATGAGTGTTATCTTTCAGACTGTCAAATAAACACAAAGCTAAAACGGTTGGTCATGTCAAAGATATTGCTAAATTTTTGTTACATAACCTTATTATTTGAACTCTTGACTCTTGTCAATTTAAAGCGTTTGAAATAATTGTACAAAATACAACCGCTCTGTTCATAAATGGAACCGCTAAATAAGTGGTGTATCCATCCGTTGATCATGCTGATGGAGGTTTTAAATAATTATGACAGATTATCTGCCATGGCACAAACTCAAGGACAATCATTGATTCCAGAAGCATTGAAGTTGACATTACTATATACCAGTTTCAAGTACGCGGTATTTTGTGATATGGTGATACCATTACTATTATGTTATATTGATGCAGTAAAGGCGTATGCCATTTAAATAGACACACAAAAGTGTACAAAAGAAAATGGAACATTTCAGCAAGAATCATAAGAATTATAAGGAATCCATAACAAAATCGATCAAAAATCACGAATAAGTGAAATGACAAATGCATGAGAGTAAGTTATATTGTGTTTACAATTTGTTGTGTTTATCTATCTCTTTTGAATTTAACGTAGAATATTTGCTATTTACTTCTGTACAAGATTTGTCATATGTGAAGCCGTTGTAAAAATAAAAACAAACGTAACATGTATTTTCCCTTATGTAAAGGAACACAACAGCTGAATACGATTGTTTCCTTCATACCTTTGTAGTTAAATCAACTTCCAATTTTCTAGACTAAAATCTAGGTTCCCATTGTTGTCACATTATGTTAGCAAATAAGTATAAGCATAATTTCTCACGTATCACTGGGATGCAAGTACAATTAATAGTTTGATTCATATATCTGGTTTACAATTTGTCACTCGCAGTCAAAGGCGGGTCTTTTGATAACGTTTTTGTAATCTGTTGTAATTCTATTCGCTAAGAAGTGACGTAATAATCGGATTAACTACCATAGCAATAGATTAATAAAATTTTTGACTATATCGCCCTGCACTACAACGGTCACGCGGTACCCATGCATTGAACCATAACTTAAAATATCGGCAGTCCAATTAAAACTTTCTTAAGTATTCAAAAACCACGAAGTGTCTTCTTTAAAATGGTGCACAAATCATCAAAATCCATTAACGCGTAACTGAGATAATGATTGTACCTTTCTCTGTGAATGTATCTTCTAAAAAAAAGAGCTGGGTCTTAATTGAATTGGTTGAAGTAATTTATTGAGATATCCTGTATGTTTAATGTGTGTCTCTACGTCATTTCTTGTCTCTTGTCTACCTCTCTGGTTTTGCCTTTCTCATCCAGGCATCTCTTTATTTCTGCGGCATAGAACCATGAGATATTATGGTTATTGTGATTGAAAATATATATATTATGCAATCGCTAAAAATACACCTTTTGGTACATTTCTCTTCTGCCTGTAAAATAAAAATAATCACATACAATGAGCCATTGAATTTTTTCTGTGCTTTAAGAAAATAAACCCAAAGAAGGTAAAATAACTGGCATCAAATTCAGGCTAATAATTAACGGTAGCTTTAATGAAAAAGTTGATTTGCTTGGCAATATTCGCACTTCAACTAACATAACAACAAGGAACAATGTGTGTTATCTTTCAGACTGTCAAATAAACACAAAAGCTAAAACGGTTGGTCATGTCAAAGATATTGTTAAGTTTTGTCTAAATAATCGAGTGGCATAACCTTATTTTTAATGAACCCTTGACTCTTGTCAATTTAAAGCGTTTGAAATAATTGTACAAAATGCAACCGCTCTTTTCATAAATAAGTGGCGTATCCATCCGTTGATCATGCTGATGGAGGTTTTAAATATGACAGATTATCTGCCATGGCACAAACTCAAGGACAATCACTGATTCCAGAAGCATTGAAGTTGACATTACTATACCAGTTTCCAGTATGCGGTATTGTGCGATATAATAACAGTAACAATATCATTTTTATTATGTTATCAAATATGCAATTAAGGTGTATGCCATTTATATAGACACACAAAAAGTATACTAATGAAAATGGAACATTTCAGAAGAATCATGAGAATTATAAGGAATCCATAAAAAAAAATGGAGACCTTTCATTGATCAAGAATCACGAACAAGTGAGAGGGTAACTTATTTGTTGTGTTTATTTATCTGTTTTGAATGTAGAATCTTTGCTACTTACTCCTGTACAAGATTTGTCATATGTCGTTGTAAAAACAAAAACCCTTCTCTCTTGCTCTCTCAGCATGCTATGCGTTTAGCCTATAGCTTTTGCATGTTTGAGGTATGGCCCCATCAGGACCCAGTCGTGTTTCCGCCAGGAGCGACGGGAATAAACAAAAACAAACGCACTTACCTATGGCACATAACAGCACCAATAACCATCAGGTTACCAATACTACCGACGACAAGAATCACACAAGTGAGTATCAGATAAATGTGATCCAATCGATTCCAGTCATATACCTCTTCTGTTTCAACAGAATCGATGTCATCATTAACCTGGTTTGAATCGGCTGATGTATTTTCAAGTATCCCTGTATTTGTCGTTTCATACCAAATACTGGATCCTGCAACAGTGTACACGGTTGTTGTTGAAGCGTTCCACACCATTATGACTATAACTATCCAAAAAGTTGTTGCAGCTCTGGTAAGTATATTATCAAAAGTGAGCAATTATGTATGAATATTTTGTTTCATTGCAACAATATACAGAGGTGAGTGACTTAAACGCTTCATCAAATATTTACAAATTCAATTATCTTGCATATGCACACCGGTACACACATAAAGTACCTTCTGCAAACAGAAGAAGTTGTTATAGTAAAAGCATTGGAAAATCAGTTGTTTCGCAAGCGATGGCGTCCCTCTAAATCACAATAGACGATAGTGAAGAAATAATTCAAGCTGACAGTTCACGACTTAACTGACTTGTCGTTCGCCGAATCAGACTCATTTATGCTGAGATAGATAGATACTTAGCTTAGTATAGATATTATGGATTGCTGATTGGATGGAGGGTCTTTGTGCAGCATCTATAGTGACGTGATGACCTTACGTTTTTTACGAGATTCATTCACAAATGCTCACAAATCTTCATATCTTTGTTTCCAAAGATGGTACCTTCTTTAGAAGTAACCTGTTTCATGATCAATGATGCAAGTATTTCTTGAATTATGACTTTAAAAGGAATGCAGTTCATTCCATGTCTTATAGGACCTATGTAAACAATCGTCTTTACTCATTACATTGAAATCAGGTAATTTGCCGCTTTGTTTCTAGTACTTATTATATGGATTCATTGACGATAAACGCCTCTTTGGTTGAGAAAGATGTCATTTTCGAATGCCTAATATAGTAAAGTGCTAATTACGGCCAAACGCAAACAGTATCAGTTTTGGTACATTCATTCATTCATATTTATTCAGTACTCACATAAAAAATATTACAGCACATAAAAGATACATTATAAATACATACAAGATGTGGTCAATTGCATGAAAAACCAGATATAACAACGAAATGTATGGATTATGGAGTAAACACCAGACGAGTACCAAGGATAGCCCAAAAAGCCTCAATAAAAATTGAGGCTTATTTCCATTGGGGTCCTTAAAGAAAAAAGAAATGGGGGAAACAAGCAGATCAGGCAACAGAACCAAATAAATAAATAAATAAATAACTCCCAATAAATAAATAACTCCCAAACCCAAAATATTGGGTCATATTCAGTTTGTTTGCCCATATTCAGTTTGTTTGCCCAAACACATGATACAGAGGTAAGAGGGAAAAGGGTGAAGCAACATAGGGTGAATATGTTTTTTTTAAATATAGTGGTTGAATATTTAAACCAAATTCTAATTTTTTAAATCAAAAGAATTGATGTAGGGTCTATGAGTTGACATGGTGCCACATGTTCACTTTCAGGACGTCCCTGTTGGTTGCAACCTTGTCTGTTTAATAATCAATCTATATTAAACTGAACCCACATTTGTAATGAGTCTTTTTGAGTCGAAATTGCCTCTCTGTTGTTTTTAATTCATTTTAGTACGTATTTGGAACGTTGTACATCAATATTTGGCACCATAGAATACGGTATAACAACTAGTATTATGATTAGGTAAACCGAAATGAGGTATAGGGAAGGTTGGTGAAGGCGTCGGACGTAAAAAACAATAATGCTCAATAACAATATCAAGGTTGCCCCGGAGGATTACAAAGAAATAACATAGCTTTAAAAACAATAGCGATCAATATTAAACTATAATATTAGCCCCGATAGAGGGCAGGGCCTAAAAAATGAGGAAATTTAAATTTAAAAAATAAATAAAATAAAATAGGTGACGGGTTGTTCCTAAAATTGACGGGCTGTCTATAACTTAAAAGTTAGGCATTCACCTTGCGTTCTTGCCCAGCGGGGCCATTATTATATTTGAACTCCGTTAGTTGCAAGTCCTCACTATGGGAGTTTCCTGTATCAGCCTTGCCGGGCTTTACGGCCTTGATGGTTTTTTCCCCAGTATCAACAAAACCACCAAAGTCTGAGGAGGACTTGCAACTAATGGAGTTCCAATATATTAATAGCCCCGCTGGGCAAGAAAGCAAGAGTAACCTTAATGTAATATTGACAAACAGACTGGATAATTTAAGTTAGGCATTCACCTTGCGCTCTTGCCCAGCGGGTTGTTCCTAAAATTGACGGGCTGTCTATAACTTAAAAGTTAGGCATTCACCTTGCGTTCTTGCCCAGCGGGGCCATTATTATATTTGAACTCCGTTAGTTGCAAGTCCTCACTATGGGAGTTTCCTGTATCAGCATTGCCGGGATTTACGGCCTTGATGGGTTTTTCCCCAGTATCAACAAAAACACCAAAGTCTGAGGACGACTTGCAACTTATGGAGTTCCAATATATTAATAGCCCCGCAGGGCAAGAAAGCAAGAGTAACCTTAATGTAATATTGACAAACAGACTGGATAATTTAAGCAAGATTAACCTTAATGTAAAATTGACCAACGAAGGGGGTAACTTCGACTCAATATTATTTTAGTCTCATATCGTACGAATGTAGGCATAGTGCGATATAGATTGAATATTAGAGAGACTAGTTGGTTGTTTCACACAAGGCAACATAATACACAGTGTCTGGGGAAGGCCACATAACGTCTGTCAAAACCCATCTTGCAAAATTGTTGTTGTTTTATTTTGTGCTATTATCTAACTTGTAGCACCTGCAAGTTTGATAATATAATTTAGTATTATTTGCGTTGAAACCAACGTTAATGCAAAAAATATCAACTTCCTCTATGCACACTATTTATTATGGTGTTTTGCGCTACAATTTTTAAAAATCTCAGACCAATTGAGGGCGTACCGTATCACATGTCAACTCACCAATATATAGATCTGGTCATCCAATACAGTCTTCAAAAGGTTACAAGTAGAACCTAAAAAGGTTCTTTAGCTGTCCTGCATGTAGAACCTTTAGTTCAACAAATAACTAACAGGTTCTGTGCTGAGGCCAGAAAGAACTATTATAGCCACGCTGAAAATTAACAGTTGAGTAACACTAAAAATGGCTAGAGTAACAGTGAAAAGGGTTTTAAGTGTAATTTGAAGTATTATAATCTCATAGTGAGTGTTCATGCAATTTCCTAGAACCCCTAGAACACTAGACGTCCCGTATGTATACTTTGATCAGCTCGTAATCGGCGGGCCTTATAACATCACGGATTATTATCAAGATGTTTTTTATTCTTGTGACATCTCGCCAGAAGAATCACAAATTATTAATTCAAGCTCTATACTTTGTCGACTTTCTTTAACACACAATAACACTTATAGACCCGACAAGTACACTTATCGCACTCTTAACGTGGGTCTTCTTTTCGGCGCAGTGGTAAAAGCCTAAGATTTCTCACCTATTACGAGCTGATCAAACTGTAGAATCCCTAGAGCCCGTTTTTCTAAGAATGTAGATATTAACCTTTAAAATCGCATATATTGGGAATAAATTTACAGCTACAGTTGCAACAGTATCTCCTGAATTCACCGGGCAGCTGATTGGTCACGTGACAAGCGGTGTGGAATATTTGACGAAGAGGAATTGAGAACTAAAAGACAATAATTCGATTTAATCGTGTTAGAAACGTTGAATTGAAGGCATTATTGATTTACCATCAAGATACCTAATTACCTACCTTATGCAAAAAGGTCCAGCCAAAATAACGTACAATGAAATGCTATGAATTGCGTGCGACGACAAAATAAAGTTAATAACATAATTGCCATTGTGATGTTTGATGTGTAGTGTATTTTGTTTTTGCAAAATATTCTGTCCAAGGTTATTGTACAGTTAAGGGTATACGATGTATTGTTGGTCGAAGCAGCAGAAAAAAAAGTAGTTCACAGCATCTTGCGAATGGTAGTGAGCTTTAGCAAAAATTGCACTGCTCAATTCATAGCGAGCGTGTAAGAGAATTCAAATATCACAGATATACTTTTGTAGGTCCTGTGGGTCTTGAGTTATGTTGTAAAGAGGGCTGAAACAACAACACTTTTGTAAAACCAGAAACGTACATAACTCATAAACAACAATATATTAAGCAAGTTTTCAAAGTATATGATTTGTAGAATGAACTTTTGCAAAACACCAAAGTGTTATTTTTCAATACTATATTGATTCAGATAATGAAAATCGATTTTTGTTTTGCTGCTTCGTCCAACAATACCTTGTATACCCTTAAAGCCATGATGTACAATATTATAATATGAAATTGGTTAATTTTTTTAAAACCTGATTTTTTGCATATTTGTAATGTTTATACATGTCACATTATGACTTTAAATCGTCCCATAGAACTTCATGTTAAATGACCCAAATAATGGCCCAAATCGCACATTTAGGATTTAACTAAATCGAACTGTTTTGCTGCTGAAGCCTTATTTTTAATCGAAACAGAATGAAATGAGTTATGTTTATATTTAAAAGAAACAAAAGAAATTTGAGCAGTTAAATTGAAACACATGCCTTTTTTAAAATTAAAATGTTTACCAAGTAAAATAATTATTTTACCAAGTAAAATAATAAAAATTCTCGCGATTCACAATACAATGCGCCGCCAACGGTTGCTCTTGCTAGTCCAAACGTTGGCCTCCAGGGTCGACATCGTCTTCCTAGCCACCATTGGGTTTTAACTCGAGTGTGATAATAATAATGCTGAAAACAGCTCCACAAAGGATTCCGTGTGATCAATAGATCGAAAATGGATTTACTACACTTATTCCACACTTCTTTTTAGTGTACATTCGCGTGTAAGATAATTATATTGACATTTACACACACAATGACTGTGTTGAATTCGTATTACGCGGGCTTTGGATGTCGACTTTTTCCCATGATGCATTGCGAATTTCGGCTTTTCCCCAGCTACCGCTGGAGGCGCATCGTATTGTGAATCGACCGAATTGCTTAAATTGGTTGATTTACTTCTTTGAACATTTCAAGAACATTGTTTGGTCAAATAAATTTTAATCAATAAGGCGAATTATAAAGATCTTTTTCATCGGTGAACCCAAAGGCGGTGGAGCCTGGCGGCCGGGGGGACGTACATAACTTTTTCGACCGGAGGAGGGCTGGTCCTCCCACTTTAATCAAACCCATAATGTGCTGTGTGTCACAAGTCTTGATGAACATAAATAATCAATTCTATATTATAGACCATGAAAGAAAGTGTAAAAATTATATTCATTTTGGCAAAAAGTTCAAAGACGCCTGTGTATGATAAACAAATCACTCTTTTCGCGTCCAGCAATCTCCAGTGGAACAAGCAACACAAGTCAAGCTTTTATCACACCACTTATGTTACAGTATTGCTCTATGGATGTGGATCATGGGTGATATCTACTGACATGGAAAATAAGATCAACGCTTTCGCTACACCATGTTGCAGAATAATGCTGAAAATCATACTGCACTGATCATGTCAGTAATGAAAGGATATACATCACGACCAACAATGAGCCTCTTATCAACTCTGTCAAGTCACGACAACTACGTTTACCTACCTATCCTATTCGGGCCTTGCATAAGGCTGCAAGTCTCCTCCTCCAGATGTCCTTGTCTCTATAGCGATTGGCTTAGCTTCATCCATGACCTCCATCCCAGTTTAGCTGCTGGCCTCCTAAGACTATCCTGGTATTGGATGTACTGTTTATACTAAGCACTTTGGTTTTCTTGGTATTAATTTTTAGACCTGTTCTAGCTGCAAATTCACTTAGCGTTGTTACCTTATTATGCATGTGTTAAATGGTAGATGATACAAGGGCTACGTCATCTGCAAAGTCAAAGTCTAAATCTTCTAATTTATTTTGTCATAAATTTCCATTCTGACTCCCCCCCTTCATCTAATACTGCGCACTCGCTATCTTTATACAAGATTGGGACCATTCTTATTATCTTTGATGGAATTCCATAGCCAGCCACAATTCTCTACAGGCGTTCTTGGTGTACAGAGGCAAACGCTTTTTCAAAGTCCAAAAACGTCATGTATAAGGCTGACTGCCACTCTACAACTTGCTCAATAATATTCCGCATAACAAAAATCTGCTCTACTGTAGATCTTCCACTTCTAAATCCAGCCTGCTCGTCTCTCAACTTGTTGTTCACTCCATTTCTAATTCTATCAATAAGCACTCTTCGCCAATTTTCACATTCTGTAATAAAGATTACTCTCAGGAGTCTACGAGTCTGTTATCAGGTCAAAGGTCAAAAAGATCACGACCTGATACAGTCACTCACTCGCTGATGAAAGATGGAGTACCATCTGAAAATTCCGAGGTAGGAATTAATTCCTTGTGTTTGGATCAAAAGTTTAAATCAAAATCATAAAGATTACCTTTGTTTGGTAACTTGACAATGAGTTTCTAATTGCTGCTCTATTTTCTGCTCGTGAGATGTGGTTATCACCGATGTCCTAAATTACCGGTACTTGGTCATTATTGTCATTTAATTCCTCTGATACTGAGTTGATTGGTAATGGTCTGTTTAGAACTTCTTCGAAATGTTCCCGCCATCTCGTTCTCCTTGCGGATTGTTCTGTTAATATGATGTATCCTTTACATCATTGCTTGTTCTGCCTTTATCATTGCTCATAGTCTTTGTAATGTCATATAACTCCGGCTTCATTCTCCCATTTCCCGCTGCTTGTTCAACCTGAGATACGAGATCCTGACATGGAAAATAAGATACGAGATCCTGACATGGAAAATAAGATCAACGCTTTTGCTACATCATGTTACAGAATAATGCTGAAAATTATAGCGTACTGACCATGTCAGTAACGAAAGGATATATATCACGACCAACAATGAGCCTCTTTTCAACTTTGTCAAGTCACCACAACTACGTTTCCTGGGACATATCTTGAGAATGCAAGAAGATGAACTCTGCAGAATATAAAGTATGCTCTCTACAAGTGCAACAATCTCCATTGCAACAAACCCAGCAAACGCAAATACGTTTTAAAAACGTTTAAAACAATTTATATTTGGGGTTTGGATTAGGTAAAAACGTTTCTAAAACCTTAAATGTCGGGTTATATAAAGGTCATGAAAACGCTTTGAAACGTTTTTGCATGAAAACACACTGCAACAATGTTTTTAAAATATTTTCAAAACGTTACTATTTAAATATATTTTACCAAATATTTTGTCAAATACCATTGTGTTATTATGTAGTAGGTTATCATAAAAAGTTTTTCAATGCTATGAAAACGTATTATACCCTTTATATCCCCTTTATATAACATTTAAACGTTTTCTGAAAACCTTTTATAACCTTTTGCGAATAATGTCGAAAACGTTTTGTGTTAGCTGGGAAGTTCAAGCTTTTTCACACCACCAATTGTGATACACCACTTCTCCCTTAGCTCTGGCTGTGAGTCCTGTGTATTATTTATACTGATATGAAAAATAAGAGGAAAGGATATGTATACCATCACCAACACTAATTATCTTATTAACTCTGTCAAGTTACGATTCCAGGAACATATCCTGAGGATGCAGGAAGCTGAACTATGCCGAAGATATGATCTCTACACCCCATTACATGGGAAAAGAAGACATGGAAGACAAAGAACTTGTTGGGGGACCACTATGTATCCTTAGTCCCGGACGCCACAACCCCTAGCTACGCCACTGCCTTTAAAATATATTCAATCACTCTTTCCTTTAAAATATATTTGTAGGGTGCGTAACTCCATGACCTACTTTTAACTGCTATTACGTTAATAAATGGTATTACGCTCAAAATAATTTTCTTTTATCGGTTTGAGCAATAAAGCAAGGATTTAAACACTTTATTTGGAAAACTAGTTCAAAATGATTAAAAACCGTGCCAGAAAAGATAACAAGAAGTGTGTGCAGCCTTTCAAGATGGACTGATTATTGACATGACTGTACGGATTACCCTAAAATTGAGGAAGCTAAAAGCCGTTACCGATAATGCTTGCGACTTTACTTATTGTGTGAAATCGATTGTTAATCTAATCACGAATAGGACCAAATCTATCCCGGATCTGTAATTTATATAGAAATAATATTAAATTTTATTATGTGTTTTGCTTTTAAAGCGTTTGAGTGAATCCGACCTGTTTATCGACACAAGCACACCAAACAATTACGGCACTGCAAGATCTTCCCCTAGATTTTATTCAATTGACTTGGGCTTTTATTTTTTTAGGGCCACTGCAAACTTTTTAGTAGATGTAGAATATTCGATTTAACAAGTCTTCGTTTATCTATTCCCATTCTGTCTCCTGTAAAGTTTAACTTGATGGCATTAAGGTTAGCAATTATTTTTAAACTGTTGCGATTTGGTGGTTCATATCATATTGCGAATGGTAGTGAGTTTTGGCAAAAATTGCATTGATCATTTCATAGCGAGCGTGTAGAATAATTCAAATATCACAGATATACTTTTGTAGGTCCCGTGGTTCTTGAGTCATGTTGTAAAGAGGGCTGAAACAACAACACTTTTGTAAAACGTACATAACTCATTAAAACAATAAATCAAGCACGTTTTCAAAGTATATGACTTATAGATTGTACTTTATTTGTATACTTATTTGTATCCGTTGTCCATATCTTATTGTAAGATGAATGTCAATAAAATCTGATTCTGATTCTGATTGAACTTTTGCAAAACATAAAAGTGTAATTATAATACATTGATTTTAATAATACCCTTAAATCGATAATATTTCCACCAGATATTCTACATAACATATCGATTTCACGTCATCAAACTGTATATATCCTTATTCATTTGTCCTCGCACAGAAATGGTGCTGCTTTCTCCAAACACCTTACTCCTTGCGCAGTTCTTCAAAAATGGTCTTTCTCTTACCAATCACTCTCTTTGTCCAGGAAATTGCTGCATTGCTCCACTTTATTGACAGATGCTTTGTTTTAAAAACCAGACTCCAGCAAGTCAATCGAAGAACTTTAATCCTTTGATGAGGAAGAGCACATTCGTGTACTCAAAATCTGCTTCGTTACTGTATTAAAATAGAACATTATTGGTTATGTTAACCTTGTCAAATGTACCTCTTTTTGAAGCACAACGATTACCAACACGTAGAAAGTTTACGAACTCTCATGATATTCTGCAAAGAGCAAATTAAAGCTTCCCTTTTATATTCCTAAAAACCCACGATCTATTAATAGATCATTCTGTCATTCACTTCCTGGGGGATTTCCAAACAATGATGTCATCATATATATTTTACAATCTAAGTGATTTTCCCAATGATGCAATACAGAGAATGTTCTGGAATAGGGAATTCCCAAATATCCAAAATTAGAAATGATTCAATTTGTTTTGATCAACTTAATGAATGAGAGGGATTTCCCCAAATGTTTCATGAAATATCTCTTAAGTTTGTAAACAGAGATAAATAATCAACTTAAATCAAATTCATGAAGATAGACAAATAACAATGAAATACATAAAAGATTTTTGAATTATTCATGATACATACTAAATGAAATAATAATAAACCTGGGTTTTCTGGAAAGTTCAAATTTGAAAAGCAAATTATTTGATAAACCTAGTTTATTGGCAGAGAAACCTGAAATGGTTTTTCGATTGACAAACCAGGTTTTTCAAAAAAGCTAGCTTATCGAACCCGCTTGTTCGAACCAGGTTTATCGAATAGAAAAGCAAAGTTTCCGATAAACCTAGTTAATCGGTCGAGAAACCTGGGGTTTCAATCGAAAAACCAGGTTTGTAAAAATCCTAGCTTATCGAATTTGATAAACATAGATTTTCGCTCAGATTTTCAATCAGAAAACAGGTTTTTAAATCACCTAGCTTATTGAATTTGATAAACCTAGTTTTTCGATGGTTTTTCGCTTGAAAACCATGTTTTTCGGCGAAAATAAACCTGCCATACACACGACTCTCCCTCGCTCTCTCTTTATCTCTTCTCGCTTGTTCTCGCCCTTATTTCTCTTATATTTATTTATTTCATTCTTATTTAATCTGGGTGACAAATCAATTGGTTCTAGGGATAGGTCAGAATGGTTAAAACAATTAAACCCTACCATTTGTTTTTTAATCAAATCAGGGCTCGAAATTGATGGACAGTGATTAAACTTCGAAAACAAAACTTGTAATTGAAAGGTAATTGAAAAGCACAGATATGATGTAAAAACAAAATACACACACTGTGAAATGTGTCATTGATTGAACACCAATCTATGAAAACAATGACGATCTAATGTAACTTACTGCCAATGTACTGCGTTTCACACAATTTACAAATTCAATCAATTTTATGATTGTATTAACGGCATTCGAATGCACAAGAGATAATAAAAAATATTTTTACACATATGACCAGTGAAAATTTAATAATAAAATTAATATAAGAATTTAATAAATCTAATGAAAATATGTTTTTGTATACGGACTGCCGATGTCGGGACGCAATTATTTCAAAAATTTGTTTGATTGGTAGAATCTTTCGGCACAAGTGTGGAACAGAAAACACAAAATTACAAGTAACACTATTAAAAAGGGCGAACTTCGCTATTCCGAAGGTTCGCTATTTCGAAGGTTCACTATTCCGAAAATTAAAAAGGTTCTGTATTACGAAGGTTCTCTATTCCGAAAACAGAAAAGGTTCTCTATTCCGAATATAAAAAAAGGTCTTCTATTCCGAATATGAAAAAATGGGTTCTCTATTCCGAAAACGAAAGAAGGTTCTATATTCCGATATAAGCCACCGTGTTCTCTACTCCGAAAATGAAAAAGGTTCTCTATTCCGAATATGAAAAAGGGTTCTCCATTCCGAAATCTGGGGCCCGTGACCTTTGACCTCTGGGGCTAAGATGGGCAAAGGATAAATCTACGGGGTAGGGCCCATTAGTGTACCACATATGGGCCCTTGGGCCTTTGTAGTTTTACCGCTAGCCTTGACAGAATGATGTGTTTGATGACGGAGGAACAGGCCCTAAAAGAAACCAAGTAAAGTTCTTCGGTTAGCCATTATGTTACGAATTCCACTGCATATAACATATTCGGAATAAAGAACCTTTTTTCATATACGGAGTAGAGAACACGGTGACTTGTTTCGGAATAAAGAACCTTTATTCGAGTTCTGAATAGAGAACCCATATTTGAATATTCGGAATAGAGAACCTTTTTCCATATTCGGATTAGAGAACCTTTCTGTTTTCGGAATAGAGAACCTGTTTGTGTTTTGGGAATTTTAGAAAACCTTCGGAATAGAGAACCGTTTTTTCGGAATAGCGACCCTTTAATTACATTCGGAATAGCGAATGCTAAAATTACACGTTCGGAAAAGCAAACCTTCGAAATAGCGAACCTTCGGAATGGCGGACCTTCGGAATAGCGAGAGGACCCCATTAAAAACGTGCTTTTTCTTTTTTTTCCTTACCACGCGATCACGGAAATCACGTATAAATGAGTTAGGGATTCATTCATTTGTTTTCATAACTAAATGGTTATTTATGCCCGAGGGGCCACTTGCGGCCCCAGGGTATAAACAATGTTTAGTCATGACTCTTCGACCCCAGCGTCGATTAACGCAGAAGTCAGGCATCTCAAAAAAAAAGGAAAGAAACTGCGTGGAGGCGTACTGACAGTCAGTCATCCGGTCACAGAATGACAGAAGCTCACAGATTGACCTCGATTTTCTTTTCACAGCGCTTGCCGTGGTCGTGGAGATTGCTGAAAATGGGTCTTTTAGAGATTTTTTTCTTTGAACGACAAATTCGTTGAAAGAACTACACGTTTCAGCAGGTAAAGGATCATAACATCTACATAGCATGAAATTAATTGAAATTCACATTACCCAAGATATGGATTTATCTCAAAATGTCCAAATTTCAAGTTAGATCATTTTACCAAGATGATTATGAAGTCTTTAATGGTGCTAACAAATACCATCCCAACCAGATTTTCTTCTGATCCTTTGTTGATAGTAAATCAACTTTCTAAAACTGAGTGTCACAAGATGAGCTTTTTTGAGCGTATGGTGCCCATTTGGAACCAGCTTCCTAGGATTATATCAGCTCCACAAATTATGTTGCTTTTTGGAGTTTTACCAGTCCAAATTTGCTCGCACCTTTGATACAACTTGTGTTTGCACTTGGACCTCTTTTTGTAATTATCCAAATTGCAGGTAACTCAACCTGCATTTTCCCCTTCTAATTTAGTTCCCCCTTCCCTACTTTTTTTTATTTTGGTGGGGCGATCTTAGAGGTGTATTGTATTGTGTAATTTTTGATGTAACTGATGTGCAATATTACATTTTTGTATTTCTATGCCAGTGATTAAGTGTAATAAATTAAAAAAAAAAAAAATAATAATAATAAATAAATAAATAAATAAATAAATAAATAAATAAATAAATAAATAAATAAATAAATAAATAAATAAATAAATAAATAAATAAATAAATAAATAAATAAATAAATAAATAAATAAGGTCGGGTTAAACTTAAAGTAGCTCCGATCGGGCTGCAACTCGGGAAAACAATATCCATGGGCAAAGGTCAGGTCAAATTCGAAGTTGATTCGATCGGGCTGTAACTCGGGGAGGAAACATGGGCAATTATGATACCGCAAAAGTCATCCGAGGTCAAAGGTCAGGTAAAAATTTGAAGTTGCTCTGATTGGGCTGTAACTTGCGGAAAATGATCCCTGACACTTGAGAGGTATGAAACTGTAAAGGTCATCCGAGGTCAAAGGTCAGATCAAATTTAAAGTTCTGATCCTGCAGTAACTTGCGGAGAATGATCCCTGATTTGTGGAGTATAAAATCATAAAGGTCATCCGAGGTCAAAGTTCAGGACAAATTTAAAATTGCTCCCACCGGGCTGTAATTTGCGGACAATGATCCCTGACGCTTGGGGAGTATAAAACGGTAAAGGCATAGATGAACTCCTGGATGGGGCAGCTTTAATTAGCATGAGGCCGCATTGATATGTAAATAGCGTATTGTTATTTAAATTTGTGCCCAGACGTATTGAGGGCGACAGTCATGTAATCCAGACGGAGAATGGCTGCATATGCCGGGCATGTCAATTTGCTGAGTGAAGGCTGATAATCACCTTTCTGTATAGGTAATAAGCTAGTATATTTCGTGTACCCGTTGGTTATAACAAAACATTAGTATCATATTAAATATATTAAATGTATAAACTTTGAAAGTTACATGAATTTGAAGAGCAGAGCTTCGAAATCTAGCTATGTCAGGTGATGTGAAATTCTGCTGCGTGACCCCTCTGCGTGGTAGAATTATATTCATAAAACATTGAATTTAACAGATATCATGGGCAGCCAACCACGATTTATCAGCATTTAAAATATATGTTAATTAACAAAGATAAATAATAAAGAGTACAAATGGCAATTAACTAGTAAACAAGCCTGAAATCTTAAAATGTTGCCACGTGATTTCCTGAACACATGATATGTCAACATATAGTACATGTGACCACTATTCAGATTTACCGTAAATATTGGGAGTATGCTTGCACATCATGCACATACACTGTGCATTTCTTTACCTCCGTATAAAATCAATAATTCATGCTGGGAGCCAAGTAACATTGTCTGCTCAGTGCAGATTGGTATTTTATTTTACTTGAGAGCATAATAGAAATACATAAGACGATTCATGGCGCCATGATGGAAGGTCAGGTCGGGTATCAAAGGTTATTATAACTTAAATACTACTTGTATTTCCCACCTTGCCTCTGTCACATATTTCCTTCATATTATTGACAGCAAGTCCTAATTTTGACTTTGCTATTGCAAAATGTCATTTCATATCAAATTAGTAGACTTTCTTTGAAAAAACATATCACTGGTGCCTGATGGGAATACCCGTCCGCCATTTCATTAAACTGGATCGTTTTCGCCTGGTTTGTGCCCAGATGTATTGGGGGCGCGCTATACTCTCATTGAACAGGCAAAGTTCGCAACACTAACAACGTTGTTATCTGAATTAACATGATCCAAGGGGTCGAACATGAATTATTCATAACGAGCTATAACAGATCGATAACTGGCCTCACTTTCTAGCTAGTAAACCAGCTGAATTTTCATAGATTTTGCGTTGCTAATAGAACAACCGTGAATTTAGTGTCACCCCTTGGTAAAGGTTTCCAATGTTTCTATAATATTTTGACACAATTTTTCATTTTGTATTATTTTTTTTTTTTTTAGAACCCAACATCTAGGTGATAAAAAATGTTTGACCAAAACATGATTATGATTTATTAACAAATTCTACAATATAAATGATGGCTAATTTTATGATATAATTATGTGCGATTCGTTTTTCTGAAAAAGGGAAGTAGTATAAATTCAAGAGTATAATGATGGGATATAGAAAAACAATGTCCATTGTCTGCTATTATAATTATTACATTCATATTTTGTGCATGTTGGCCATTATTGTTTGTTAATTTCAGTATACCTTACCTTGTCTGCAATAGATGAAAATTCCAAGGTCATAAGCGAATTGTTGTTATTTATATGTACCAATTAGTGATGAATTGTGTTTCTTGAACACAATGTGGTCCACATGATGGATGCAAATATTTTTGAAAAGAAGTGGGTCACTTTACTCACTTACACTACATAATTATGTGTGTTTAAATTAGACACACTGGTATCATTCGCTAATGTCTTTTTGCATTGTAGAATGGAAGTAAGCACACACTGACAAAATTAAAAACTAGCTCTGTAAATTAAAGAAAAAGTTATGACAAAATTCCAGTAGGATAATGTGCACCTGAGTAATCTAATTTGATATACACATTTTGGCATTGAAAATTATTTCGTGTGAGTAGGGAGATTCTCTTTCATTGAAATTCATGTAATCAAGAAAAAATTTCTTTATGAGATTTCTAGGAGTCTCCTGTTTACTATGGCATCATTCTGGGGAACACTGTGGGGAATCCCAGATTAATCAATGTACTACATAAGGGAAGAACACACGCAAATCCCCAGGTGTTACTGAATTACCCCCTATTCCAGAAAAATACAGCACTAATAGTTAGGTGAAAAAGTTCACTTTGGTGACCACTCTCTGGCTAGTAAGGTTTGACGATTGATTCGACTTCTATGGAAAAAAAAAAAAAAAAAATAGCCACCATGTCCCTCGCGAAAATCGGCATTTTTCGCTAGAGGCCAAAATCCAAAATGGCCGCCACCACCATTTTGAAAATTTAAGTTTTGAACCAGAGCACCTATAATCATGCACAAAGACACTTTTTCGGATATGTCGAGTACAATGATTCTGATTCTGACATAAGTTTGACATTACGGCATCATTTTCACCCAGAAATCCAAGATGGTGGCCGGCACCATCTTGAAAAATTTAGTTTTGAACAAGAGGACCTTAAATCGTGTACAAAGACACTTTTTTGGATAAGTCGACCACAAGGATTTCAAATTTGACATTACTTTGCATTACGAACTCATATTTACCCAGAAATCCAAGATGGTGGCCGCCGGCGCCATCTTGAAAAAAATAGGTTTTGAACCAGATTACCAAAAATCGTGTACAAAGACACTTTTTCCGGTAAGTCGATCCCAAGAAATCCGAATCTGACATTAATTTGACGTTACAAAATAATTTTTGCCCAGAAATCCAAGATGGCCCCATTTGGTAGAGCGTAAATGTGATTTTTGAATGAAAGCAGAAGCATAAATGTGTCATTTCCGCCTTATCTGGGGTTCATGTCCCTTATAGGGGGTTTAAACTGCCTTATCTTGGGTTAACATCCCTTATCTAGGATAAGGCGCCTTATCTTATTTTTTTTTTTATCAAAAGGGCATTTCGTGATCCACAGCATCATCCCCCCACTTTTTTCAAAAAAAAGTTGAGATTTTTATTTCACTGGAAACCTCTGGTTACATAATGTTTATGTACAAAATATTTCTTGCAGATTAATTCGTTTAGCAAAGATATCTTGAAATTTGAATTTGATTCTGGTATACCAGAACGAAATTACAACACATTGTCTATGGGTCAGTATAATACACATAATCATACATAACTCGCAAACGCAAAATCGGATTCAAATGAAATCTTGGGAATAAGCTTTTTTCATGGATATCTGCTGGAAAATGTCGTAAAAAGAGGATGCTAGGATCACGAAATACTCCTTTAAAAAATGAAACATAACTAAATCCTTATCCTATTAGTTCTAATTGGCAAAAACGTCAAATAATAATATCTGGTCAATTTGTGGAAATAAGGGGCAAAAACGTGCGTTTTAAGGACGTTTTTCGTTGCTCTGACAACCAAGCTCTACAAAGTCAAAAACTAATTTCAAGTTATGCGTTCTTATTTTTGGAAAACACATTTTCTAATATCTTTTACAACAAAAAAATATTAAAAGCAAATCATATCCTATACTACACATTTTTAATGCTTAAACTTGTTCCAAGTCTTCGAGTTTTGTAACTGAAATTGTAAGAAATCATGCAAAATTGTATGTTGTTGGCCCATTTCCCCTCATATTGCAAACTACCGTCATCCGATGTCAAAGGTCAGATCAAATTAAAGTTGCTCTGATCAGGCTGTAACTTGCAGAGAATGATCCCTGAGTATAAAATCATAAAGGGCACCCGAGGCCAACTTAGGTCAGGGCAAATTTAAGATAGACAGATAGATAGATTTATTATTATCTTTTCACTCATTACATGATACAAGAATTTGTAGACAGAAAGTTGACGAAACACACATACTTTAACTGGATCTCTAAAGATGCACTCCCGTGAAATACATAACATAAATTAAAACAAACGAAGACGGGAAACAGTTGTACAGCAAATTTTCGGTACTGGGCGTACCTTCTTCAGGCTTTATTACATATGAAATGACACAAGAAAACAATCTAAAAACAAGCAAGAAAATTAATGCGTAACGCGTAAAAAAACAAGCATGAAAAGATCGCGACTTAAAAAACGCAGTGTGAAGGCGCATCTATAAAACGCGCGCGTGAAAAAGAGGGGGGACCTATTCAATAAGATTAAGGCCTTCGGGTTGAAGGGAATGAAGTTTGTTGATCCAGAATTTCTCTCCTTCTTATGCCAACATTTTCATGGGATGGCATGAAGGAACACTTCTCAACACGTCTGCGCTTAAACCACTTGTTTGGTATCGCTACATCGATGACATTTTCATGATATGGACTCATTCCAAAGACGAACTTGAACAATTTATTAATCATGCCAACCAAATCCACCCATCAATCAAGTTCACCAGTGATTATTCACCTTCTCAAGTTAACTTCCTGGATGTTGTTGTTAAATTATCAGAGGGACAGATCCACACTGATTTATACAGCAAACCCACAGACAAGCATACCTATCTGCTACCCACAAGCTGTCACCCAAGGCATTGCACTCGTAATATCCCTTACAGTCTCGCTCTACGGCTACGTCGCATTTGCTCTGATGAAAGTGCTTTCCAGCACCAAGCTGAAACCCTTAAACAACAGCTTATAAATCGTGGTTACCAGGAAGACAACATTTCTAATCAAATCACAAAAGCTGCTTCAACCACGCGCGAGAATTCCCTGAAATACAAAATCAAATCAAAATCCAAACGTGTCCCCCTCGTGGTTACATATCACCCCAGACTCCCACATTTATCAGAGATCATCAGGAAACACTGGCACATGATCGAGACTAACCCTCGCTTACACAAAGCCCTTCCCGAAGTTCCCCTCATTTCATACAAGAGACCACCCAACCTGAGAAAACATCTTGTTAAGGCCAAAGTTCACAAAAATTCCAATATAGATCCCAAGACTGATAATGGCTGCAAACCTTGTCAGAAACCACGATGCAAAAACTGCGCCTTTATGCAAGTCACCAGCACTTTCAGTAACAAAAATCGGAGCAAATGCTACACCGTAAGACAAGAAGTCACTTGCAGTACCAATAATGTTGTTTATCTCATTGAATGCGCCAAATGCAACATTCAGTATGTGGGTGAAACTGGTAATAATATAAGAGAAAGAATGCGTAACCACAGATGTACCATCAAGCACCACGCCAAACACGTAGACAAGCCAGTTGCCGTGCACTTTTCCCTTCCAGATCATACCATCGATGATGTCAAAGTCACGGTCATTGAATCACTTGGTCGCCAATCCAAATTTAGACGTCAGCAGCGCGAGAAATTCTGGATCAACAAACTTCATTCCCTTCAACCCGAAGGCCTTAATCTTATTGAATAGGTCCCCCCTCTTTTTCACGCGCGCGTTTTATAGATGCGCCTTCACACTGCGTTTTTTTAAGTCGCGATCTTTTCATGCTTGTTTTTTTACGCGTTACGCATTAATTTTCTTGCTTGTTTTTAGATTATTTTCTTGTGTCATTTCATATGTAATAAAGCCTGAAGAAGGTACGCCCAGTACCGAAAATTTGCTGTACAACTGTTTCCCGTCTTCGTTTGTTTTAATTTATGTTATGTATTTCACGGGAGTGCATCTTTAGAGATCCAGTTAAAGTATGTGTGTTTCGTCAACTTTCTGTCTACAAATTGTTATAATTCTTCGTTTGATGTGCATCATTATTGATCCAGACATACTTTCTACTAAGCATCTTATTATGGAACTATCGCAAAGAAGCAATCTTCAAACAAAGCAAGTCTTCAGCCATCTCCGACACCTCCGTACCATAGATGAAAAAGCCAACCATCACCTTATTACGCTTCAATGCCATCTGCAAAATAACACCACTCCTAAAGGACTACAAATAAAAGTGAATCCTTGTGTTACGCAACCTTCTCCACTACTTGAAGAACAATGGAATCTTATTCTTAAGAAAACGGAAAACGAACTCTTGGCGCTCTTACATGAACATGTGTCTGAGGTTATTCATAACAATGCTAAGAATATCGAAGATACAGAAAATGAACTATGGAGTATAACTGACAACGATGATTTTGAAGAATTCCTGTACATATCCGAGTTCTCTGCATTGAGATTACGGAAAGAGCTGGCCTATCGTCGTCAAAAGAAACTATCTGGCTACAGTGATTCCAACCTGCAACCTTCACATCTACAACATCCAGATGAAGAAGGAATGATCAACGACACCAAGGAACCCCTACAAAGAGGCAAGTCACCAAGTAGGCCTACATCCACCTACGCACAGCGAACTCAAGATAGTGTACCCAATCTGAAGAAGGATATTATTCTACCGTCTACTCCTTTACATGAACGAGGGGATAATAATTTAACCACGCATGCCCTAGAGATGAGAATTACCAACGCCAATGAGTCATCAACTAGATCTTCTCCAAACGACAAGACAGTTTCTGTTATTACTGGTGAGTCAGTGTGCATCCCGATATCGGCTACCAATGAACTTGATAATGTTATACCCACTTCTGAACCTTTTGATATTGAACAATTATCTAATCGGACTCCAACACAGAAGAACAGTAGGCCCAATCATTATAATTCACCATCGACTAGTTCAAGTAATCGTAAGCCTAGAAACCGTAGATTTGTACGCCGTGACAAATCTCCAAATCACGCACAAACTGTTGTTAACTTATCTGATAATACATTAACAGAAAGTGAAACCAAACTTCTATCGAAAGGTCTAGGCTTTTGTCCCAAACCTCAAAATCTTGATAAAATGCAGCTTCTTGAAGACATGGATTCTTTCTATAGGCGCTTAAGACTACGCAATCATTTCTTCGATGATTCGAATGCTAGTGATACCTCTGACAATGAGTCAGACCCTCTTCCTTCTCACAAATTCAAGAAGAAATCTTCTTGGCAGCCTAAGTCTCGTGATCCCACTTTAGAATGTTTCATCAAGGCTATTGACAATGAAATTGAAACATTCAAAGAAACTCACGACGTTCGTGACAATCTTTCCAAACATGAACGCTTAGCACTCGAATCATTGCAGAAAAGGGAAGACATTATCATCAAAGAAGCTGACAAGGGTTCGGCAGTGGTAGTCATGAACAAATCAGACTACATTGATAAAGCCATGGAACATCTCTCTGATACCAATTTCTACAACAAACTTGATCATGACCCTACATCAGAAATTACTGAAAAGGTAACCGACACCATTCATAGTCTCTCGGAAAATGGTTGTATTGATGACGACACCTATGAATACTTAATTCCTGAGCACCCGACTGCTGGTAGATTTTATACCCTTCCTAAAATCCATAAGCCGGGTAATCCTGTAAGACCAGTGGTTTCCACCAACAACCATCCTACTGAAAAGTGCTCTGAATTTTTAGATTTTCACTTACAACCTCTTGCCCAAGGATCACCTTCTTATGTCAAGGACACCACCGACTTCCTCAATAAACTTGACAGCTTGAAGGACATTCCTAATGATAGTATTTTGGTTTCACTTGATGTTAAAGGCCTATACACTAACATCCCTCATGACGACGGCATTACGGCATGTAAAGAAGCTCTAGATAACCGTACCAACAAGACACCGTCCACAGATGATCTTATAAACCTACTTGAACTTACTCTAAAATCGAACAACTTTGTATTCAACGACGAACATTATCTACAGACTTCTGGCACAGCTATGGGGGCCAAGTTCTCTCCTTCTTATGCCAACATTTTCATGGGATGGCATGAAGGAACACTTCTCAACACGTCTGCGCTTAAACCACTTGTTTGGTATCGCTACATCGATGACATTTTCATGATATGGACTCATTCCAAAGACGAACTTGAACAATTTATTAATCATGCCAACCAAATCCACCCATCAATCAAGTTCACCAGTGATTATTCACCTTCTCAAGTTAACTTCCTGGATGTTGCTGTTAAATTATCAGAGGGACAGATCCACACTGATTTATACAGCAAACCCACAGACAAGCATACCTATCTGCTACCCACAAGCTGTCACCCAAGGCATTGCACTCGTAATATCCCTTACAGTCTCGCTCTACGGCTACGTCGCATTTGCTCTGATGAAAGTGCTTTCCAGCACCAAGCTGAAACCCTTAAACAACAGCTTATAAATCGTGGTTACCAGGAAGACAACATTTCTAATCAAATCACAAAAGCTGCTTCAACCACGCGCGAGAATTCCCTTAAATACAAAATCAAATCAAAATCCAAACGTGTCCCCCTCGTGGTTACATATCACCCCAGACTCCCACATTTATCAGAGATCATCAGGAAACACTGGCACATGATCGAGACTAACCCTCGCTTACACAAAGCCCTTCCCGAAGTTCCCCTCATTTCATACAAGAGACCACCCAACCTGAGAAAACATCTTGTTAAGGCCAAAGTTCACAAAAATTCAATATAGATCCCAAGACTGATAATGGCTGCAAACCTTGTCAGAAACCACGATGCAAAAACTGCGCCTTTATGCAAGTCACCAGCACTTTCAGTAACAAAAATCGGAGCAAATGCTACACCGTAAGACAAGAAGTCACTTGCAGTACCAATAATGTTGTTTATCTCATTGAATGCGCCAAATGCAACATTCAGTATGTGGGTGAAACTGGTAATAATATAAGAGAAAGAATGCGTAACCACAGATGTACCATCAAGCACCACGCCAAACACGTAGACAAGCCAGTTGCCGTGCACTTTTCCCTTCCAGATCATAGCATCGATGATGTCAAAGTCACGGTCATTGAATCACTTGGTCGCCAATCCAAATTTAGACGTCAGCAGCGCGAGAAATTCTGGATCAACAAACTTCATTCCCTTCAACCCGAAGGCCTTAATCTTATTGAATAGGTCCCCCCTCTTTTTCACGCGCGCGTTTTATAGATGCGCCTTCACACTGCGTTTTTTTAAGTCGCGATCTTTTCATGCTTGTTTTTTTACGCGTTACGCATTAATTTTCTTGCTTGTTTTTAGATTGTTTTCTTGTGTCATTTCATATGTAATAAAGCCTGAAGAAGGTACGCCCAGTACCGAAAATTTGCTGTACAACTGTTTCCCGTCTTCGTTTGTTTTAATTTATGATACAAGAATAATACATAAGAATAATACATTATAAAAGATATCAGGAATAATACATATATAAAAAACTATGGAAATGCATAATACAACGATGAGTGAAGGAATTACATTAAAGGCCCAAAGGCCTGTACCTCTGTAACCCCTTGATACAGGTATATGGCATTTATTTGACATGGCAGCAGGTTGGTAGACAACAAAAAATGCCGAGTCCAACCAACCAGCTGTCATGTCCATCAATGACATATCCTATGTTAACATTTAAGGAAAAAACAAAGAAAACAAAATGCACATATCAAAAACTAATTATTGAAAGTAAATTAATGAAATTAGTGAACAAAATATTGGTGAGGTACACATGATTGAAAGACTAAGAATAGCTTTGCATAAGATATTGTTTATACTTTTTCCGGAATTGCTTCACTGATGACGAGCACTTGATATCAGAATCAATAGCATTCCAAAGCTTTATACCTGCATATTTAATAGATTTCTCACAAAAGACTTTCTTGAGATGAGGTTGTTTCTATATCTAGTGTTTATAGCGTGAATTTCAGAGTGCTTTGTAAAAAGGTCGTCAAAAACATTGGGTAATAAGCAATTTGTATGTTTATACATGAATGTCCCAAGCTCTAGAGCGTACATATCTTTGATGCTTAAAGTATTATATTTAAGTAACAGAGGATTAGTTCTAGATCTGTAATTACTGTTACTAATAATACGCAATGCTCTTTTTTGAATTTTAAACAGATTATGAATATATGAAGAGCAGGCACATCCCCATGCCAAAATACTATAATTCATGTACGGCAAGACTAACGAACAATATAATGTATACAAAGCTTCACTGGGTAGAAAATGTTTAACTCTGTTAATAACGCCGACATTTCGAGAACAAGTTTTAACTAGAGCCGCTGTGGCTCTCGAGCCACATATATCGTAGGTTTTTTCTGTGATGGCTGTTGTAACTCTGGATGGGGGCGGGATGAGGTGGGGTTGGGGCTTGGTTGTTAGGATGTTGGTGGTTAGTTGTGCCTAATGCCCTACCAAAGGCTGATATCCTTCCCAAAACCTTTCCTATTGCACCACCAACTGCAAATTAGGTGTGTTTAGACGGTAGCCCACTTACAAGCAAGCCGGCAATTAAATTATGCCATGGAAGTGAGACTAGGCTGCAAGGGAGTGTGTGTCCACACGGGACTTACTTGTAAGCCAACATGGTCTATGAGCCAACTCAAAAGTAAGAGTGACCTTCACTGGTAAATTATGCCATGATTATGCACAATCAGAATAGAATTGGGTCATCAAGGCCATGCTTACATGCGAGTTTACAAGCAAGTCTTGTTCACACTGGCCTTACATTCGAATGTACTTCGCTACCCCGGGGGGGGCACTTCAATATGAAATGGATATAGGTGTAGGGCTGGCACTTTCGCAGTAAGGGCCATTCGGTGAGAGCAAAATGTAAACAATGTGGGGTCATTGGGTGAGAACATGACTTTTGGAACCTTTGGGTGAGAGCCGAAACAGTGTCAAAAAAACCTCAAAAATCAAATTTCTTTGTTTTGTCAAATAATAGGTAACAAAATCAGTGACAGAACATGTGTTCGTAAAAAATATGGGGTTTTTGGGTAGAGCGACGCTGAAAAAGGGGGTCTTAACAGCCCTACATACGCGTGACCTCCAAAGTGGGAGTGCCCCCAGGCTCGCTACATGTAAGATATCTTACATGTAAAATCGTCACTTGTAACTTGCATGTAGCTACATGCGAGTGCGTTTAGGGGTGGTGCAATAATTATGTGTACCCCGGGGGGTGAATTATAGGGGGGGGGGGGGGGGGCAAGCATTTTTTTGGCAGGTCGAAAGGGGGGGTCAAGCGATTTTTGGCAGGTCGAAAGGGGGGGGCAAGTAATTTTTGGCACAGATATTTTGGGCACCGTTTCTATATTAAGCCCTAAAAATGCGTAGGAAAACGTTACGAACACGTTCAAATATGCAAAATTTCCTGCTCGCTGCGCTCGCATTACATGTTAAGACAATTTAAGGTTTCAAATTCAGGTTCCCAAAAATCTTGCATGTGTAAGGGGGGGGCAAAGATTTTTTGGCACGTCAAAAGGGGGGGCAAAGGTTTTTTGGCACGTCGGAAGGGGGGGGGAAAAGGATTTTTGGCACGGCCAAAGGGGGAAAGCGATTTTGGCAGACCATTTTGAGAATTCACCCCCCGGGTACACATAATTATTGCACCACCCTTAGACGGGCACTATACATGCAAGTTTACATTTGAATGTAGTTACAAGCGACTTTACAAGCGATCGTCTGAACAAGCATATAGATGGGCAGTCGAGTGCCACAATAGCTTTGTTATTATATGGTTTACTTGGGGGCCAGAAACCAATCACTCCAGTGATGACCTATTATTACCTTGTTGCTTGTTTATAAATACCATTTTTTTTGTGGCTATATGCCCAAACCTGAGATATTTTCCCCAATATTCAGAACTTATGACTCTTATGAGTTCGTTCTGTCAATAAGAACTAGCGATCTTGATTGTACTTATCATTTCCCCCATTTCATTCTGATCAATAGGCCTACTGCTGAAAATTCTGATCAATTGACAATTTTTAGAATGATTCCCTCAATTCATACTACATGTTCCATTGGGATTCATCAGTTCAAACTTGGTTCAGAAGCTTACCTTTTCCACCAACACAACTCAAAATACACATCACGAATAGCAAAAATTACAAACACAAATCACCCAACAAATCTGTCCAAATCCATCAAAATATTATCCAGTTCGGATGTGAAGACATATTAACATTGTTGCAATACCTCTTTATCTCAAACAAAGGTTAAGTTGTTACATCAACTTACATCATAAAACTGGTTTCAAAAAGACTTTTGACTGTTTGATACAATCAAGATAATTGCACTATGATCATTTTGTTCAGATATCTCCCTTTCGCACTGAAACAATACCATGATATGTTTTGACAGAGAAAGTCACTGACCTGGTCAAGTTCATATTCATAAATACCACAGTCCCTATAATCTGTGGGTATGTACAGTGACACCATCTCCGTAAAGGTTATCGTTCACCAGCATAATACCAATCATTGCTCAAATTTGACCTCATCTTTTGGAATATGAGTTTTTGTACCTAGCACATTCAAAGGTCATTCAATTATTGTACAGAAATATTGGGCAAAAGAACTGGTGCGATGGGGATTGATGTTAGTGTTACTACTGAATATTAAACAGACTCTCCCAATGGTCACCCATTCTTACAGGGCCTTCTCCTCTAAGGTTTACTATCTCCCGGGTACTATCTATACCATGATGCAGTCATGTCTACAGTAGAATTCATCTCGACCTTTGCAGGACTTAACCCCATTAAAAGCTATTAAACCAAGATAACACTCATTGAAACAGCTCAACTGATTAAATCGGATCTTCTCTGGTTGTGCACAAGTGACTGTTTTCATGTGCGATATCGCATAAAGCTGGTATTCATAGCTTCAGTTGGGTAACCGATTATAAAGGAAACGAAAGGAAACAATGTTATGTGTGGCTTTGTTCACGAAATCAGACAATGTCGTGCTTTTTGTAAACCAGCATTCTTGAAAATGAGCAACATAATGATTTTTGACTTAACACGGTTTAGAAATAATTTCTTCATATTTTTGGTGTTATCTGTCGTTTACATATCCTTCCTAAAACACCAAAGTACGAGTATTTCCAAACATCTAAATTTGCTAAAATTTAGGACATGTTACAAAACTATATTGTCTAGAATTTTAGAAGAGTACTTTTAATATTGGCCGGTTATTTTTCACACAGCGACGTTAACTAGGCAATGTACTATTACCTATAACATTAACTAAAACACCAAAGTACGAATATTTCCAAACATCTAAATTAGCTAAAAATTTAGGACATGTTAAAAACTATATTTTCTAGAACTTTAGAAGAGTACTTTTAATATTGGCCGGTTATTTTTCACACAGCGACGTTAACTAGTCATATCCCCATACTGTTAACGTAGGGCTATTTGTAAAGGTCACGCGTCAATGAGAAAGAGCACTGTGTATTGTGTATAGGAAAACGGACAGTAACTGCAGTATGCCCTGATGAGGCAAGCAAATGGTTAGTGACATATTCCTCAAGTACTAGTAATATCTGTCTTTAAAGCTCTTAAACAAACGTTTTGTAATGAGTCAATGGGGTAAGCCTACAGTACCACACGCTTACAACAACTGGGCACTTTACTCGAGGTATAAATACCCAGTTTACTCGAGTTAAATACCCCCTCTCGCAATACAGCTAGTGTGAAAGTACCTTCGCATACTTACAACTGAACACCCCTTAGCTAGTGTGAACACCACTCCCTTCATTACAAAACAGCCACACCAATCCTGCCACTAATATAACAGCTCCTTTAAAACAAACGTCCCATATTACGCACAATTAAAGCCTTAATGTACGATCTTTTTAAATTTTTAGATTTTTCTTTTTTTCTTCTAAAATGATAATATGCGATCATTATGAAAGTTCCCAATACATTTGGACGCGAAAAACAGTTGGGAATTTGCAAAGAAACAACATCATAAACTGCACCTCTATCACTCGAAACATCTCGCACTATTTGGATTAGGACAGCGAGTGCGGCCTCAGAGTTAGTCTCCTACATGGCCAGTTTGGTTACGCTCCCTACATGTGGAGGGAGCGTAACCAAGCTAGTTTTGTACGAGACTACGGTTTGCGATCGTGGCCGACATAAAGTCATAATCTAAAAAATTATGACTTTATGTCGGACCAACAGAAAATCGTCCCGTTTTACTACATATAGGACGAATTTGACAGTTTGCTCATAGATTTAAGTTAGAACATGTGTAAGTATTACAAATATGCCAAAAAATCGGTTTTGAAGAAAATAAAGATAAATTCTGAAAAAGATCGTACAATATGACTTTAAGAATAACACAAACAGCACCCACTCACCTTACAGCAGCTATCACACAAGTCATCTACAAAACTTTCTGAGTTCAAAGTAACTAAATTATTTGGTTACAACTTCCTACAACCTTGAACTTGGTTCAAGTCCATTCAATCAATATCACATTACTTACTGCACTTACAACTCCTAAAATCCCTACTGGTATTTCACTTCTAGTAAACACCTTTCACTACTCCCTAGGGATCATTGTGCATTCACAACCTTATCAATCCATATGTTAATACTCTCTCCATTAAATCTCCATCAACTGAAAACAAACAATTTGGCCAAGTTCAACTAAACAAACTTACCAATTCCCACTGCAAATTCCAATTAATATTAACCCTTGAAACTCCACAAAAACCAGTCCAAACATTCATTAACACCACATTCATTAAATCATCAACTCCTCCCAAAACACATTTTTCTACCCTGTCACGCTCCACTACACAAATCGCAATTGAAAAAACAATTCAATATCCATTAATTACTACACCACAATTTATCGAAACCTAATACCATGTACCCAAGCACTCACACTATTTCACTGAAAATGAAGTAAGCTCGTGGCCACGTACAAATTCAAGTATCGTAGGAGGATAGCCTCCCTACGATAATGACATTTACAATATGCTCCTTCCAAGTAAGATTTTGATCAATTTGAAGGCCTAGAAACTTTGTGCTGGTGACTCTTTCAAGAGGAGTGACTTCACTTTCATTTGAATCAAGACAAAGATGTAGAGTATAGTCAGAGCATGTATTTTTACCACTGCCAAGTAACATGTAGTTGGTTTTTTTGGCGTTTACAGAATATAGTTTGTTTACTTTAAACCATCTGTCTATATGAGTAAGCTCTTTATTCATTACTGTTTCTACCTCCTCAAGTTGGCTGTGTGAGAAAAACAAGTTAGTATCATCTGCAAAGGATATAACATCGAGAGAATTTGTAAGGAGATGGATATCATTAACATACAGAATAAAGAGCAGTGGCCCCAATATTGACCCCTGAGGCACGCCACCAGTGATATTTTTGCTCTCTGATGAAACACCATTGTAAGTTACAAACTGTTTTCTGTTACACAGATAGTCTTTGAACCAGTCATAACATACACCTCTAAAGCCATAATGGTATAGTTTACTAAGAAATATTGAGTGATCAATTGTATCGAACGCTTTCGATAAATCCAGGAAGATACCAGCAGTAAATTTGTTTTCATTTACTGCGTCCGTAATTGCTAAGATTGCTCACACCAGGCAGTAATTAGAGGACAATGATCCCTGACACTTCGGGAGCATGAAACTGTAAAGGTCATCCGAGGTCAAATTTAAAATCGGTCGCTTTTGCAGAAAGCCAATCGCGCGCCTGCGCAGCAAAAAAACAAAACCGTTTCTGCACATTGATATTGCGTTTAATTCGTTCTTCTGACAAAACAATCAAATATAAATTCAAGTGTATGATGGGATATTGAAGAGAACAAGTTCCATTATCTTATATTATAATTATTGCATTCATATTTTGTCATTTCCTTGTACCTAATTGGTACATATAAATAACAACAACTAATTGATGAAAATGTCAAGGTCATAAGCGATACTAGTAATTATTGTTATTTATATGTACCAATTAGTGATGAATTCTGATTCTTGAACACAATGTGGGCCACATGATGTATGCAAATATTTTTGAAAAGATTTGGGTCACTTTACTCACTTACACTACATTATGTGTGTTTTTAAACACACATGTAGTGTAAGTGAGTAAAGTTAGACACACGCGGGGACACACGAAGTGTCATCAGTTAATATGTCCTTGATGAGTACGTGCATTCGGGGGTCTTGAGGGGGAATCTTGATTTTTTTACTTGAAGCATGGGGGATATCAAGTTGCAAATAGAGAAAAAGGGGAAAAGAATGGGGGTCCGGAAAGTTTGAGCGTACACCAGGGGAATTAAATTATTAAGTAGATGTTTTTGTCAAAACTCCCACTTCCCTTGGCGTAAATATTGAACGGGTCCTAATATATTTAAAATGATAAAAACGTGATCTTTCTAAAGAACCCTCAAAAAGCCATTTCTAAGAGAAAGCGAATAGAATTTTTCAACAAAATACTAGGGGTTAAATTATGATTCCAGAAAAACTCAACATATAAATAAATAAATAATAAATAAATTTCGGATTCATATAGCGCCTTTTTCCAGATCTTGGAGGATTCAAAGCGCTCTAAATTCGCTGCCATGGTGAATCA